>NW_027701723.1:0-344 GCF_054177405.1 Leptonychotes weddellii | reverse complement strand
TATTTACAATATTCAAGAGCAGCAATTGGCCAACTGGTCCCTACCCAAACATCCAGGCCATTTGCCTCAAGAATTCCTTTTTGCACAGCCCTGTGATGCCCTTGGCATGCCTACTCAAGTAACTCCTTTAGCACTAATTTAATTCTCTGTGTTTCCATTTATAGGATTTTACCTAGCCATATGGCCTGCTGTCTCTGCCAATTCAAAAATAATATTGAGGTTGTCTGCAAGACAGTCAAGCTGCATTGTGACAGTGAATGTCTGACAAATGGCACACATTGTGGTGAGTCTGAATTGCCTCATGATAAATTTTTTAATTTTTATTTTATTTGTTTTTTTTATTT
>NW_027701722.1:0-344 GCF_054177405.1 Leptonychotes weddellii | reverse complement strand
GGTAGGGAGAGACGCAGAGAGAATCTTAAGCAAGGTGCACGCCCAGCGCAGAGTCCAACACAGGGCTGGATCTCACAACCCTGAGATCAATGATCTGAGCTGAAATCAAGACTCAGGCGCTTAACATACTGAGCCACCCAGGCATCCCGTTATTTATGCTCTTACAGTAAAAATCATCAAATGCCGATTCATAGTGAGAGTTGTATATTCAAGTCCATTATAAATTATAACATTACCATTTGGCTCTATGTGTTTCCTATCTTATTTGATGAAATATTTGAGTAAATTCCAATTCATTCTAAGTTGGATTATTTTGATGAAAGAATGTGATGAGAACTGTATTT
>NW_027701721.1:0-344 GCF_054177405.1 Leptonychotes weddellii | reverse complement strand
CTTCCCACTGAGCAGGGAGCCCCATGTGGGGCTCGATCCCAGGACCCCGGGATCATGACCTGGGCTGAAGGCAGACGCTTAACGACTGAGCCACCCGGGCACCCTATACTATGTGGTTTTATTTAAAAAGACAGGGTGTTGTAGAGGAGGCTTCTCATCTTCATCATTGGACCCTGGATTTAATACATGTCCTGGGCAGCACACGTGAAAATAATGGCTAGGACATTAGTCACATGGCCATTTACAGGAGAGTCATCATTGCACTTACTGATGCAGTCCTTTAATAGGAATTATCTTAAAATTAGCCTAAATCTCTATAATTTTGAAGTGTTTTAAAAGATAAT
>NW_027701720.1:0-344 GCF_054177405.1 Leptonychotes weddellii | reverse complement strand
GGACCGGATCTGATATATGTCAGGCATTCCCGAACCTCACGGAGTTCTCATTAGGACAGAGCTCGTGTTCAGTCTCATAAAAATAATAATTTCACGGGGACACCGTGAAATCATAGCGAGAAATCGTGGATTTTGCTGACTGCCAACCCCTAGTGGTGACAAGCGGCAGGCCCGGTGGAGGGGCCACCCCTGCCCCTGAGCTCCTCCCCGGGGGGACAGCAGGCCGCCTCCCCTGCAGCGCTCCCCCTGGACACCCGCTCCCCTCTGCTCCGGGCATGTCCTTCCTGCTGCAGCCCCACAGTGCGCCAGCCACGACCCTCCACTGGCCACAGAGCGCGGACGTG
>NW_027701719.1:0-344 GCF_054177405.1 Leptonychotes weddellii | reverse complement strand
GACATCAGAGCCACTATCTGTCCATGGCCCTTGTGTAATCAATTTAGCCGCATGTACTTCTTACATTGGTTTATCCATTCATCTATCGATGGACTGCTATCCATTGATTGCTTCTACCTTTTGGTTACTGTGAAGAATGCTGCTATGAACATGGGTGTACAAATTCCCATTTGAGTCCCTGCTTTCAATTCTTTCGGGTATATTCACAGCAGTGGATTTCTGGATCACATGGTAATTCTATTTTTAACTTCTTGAGGACTGTTTTAAGAACATCTGATAGTGACTGTAGTTTGTGGTCTTGAAGATCCCCAGGACGTTCCCCTATTACAACAACTCCATTTTGG
>NW_027701718.1:0-344 GCF_054177405.1 Leptonychotes weddellii | reverse complement strand
TTTGTATGAACCCTACCTTCAGGCATGGTGGTAGATTACAGGGCAAAGTGAAACACACATTGAATATGACTTTATTAGTACCTACTCTACCTATTTCTCCCAAAGGAAGGGGTCTTCATTATTCAAGTGGTGTGTGTGTGCGTGTGTGTGTGTGTGTGTGTGTGTGTGTAGTGTATGTGTACTGACCAGTTTTGGAGTGAGCACTGTATCTCAGATTTTCAGTGTAGTAGTAGAAGTGCTTACTGCTTCGTGTGGTTAAGAGTTGGGAGTAGAGTGTGCAGAGGTAGGAGTGACCAGCCGCCACCTTCCAATGACTCACCAATAATAAAAACTAAAGGAAGCAT
>NW_027701717.1:0-344 GCF_054177405.1 Leptonychotes weddellii | reverse complement strand
GCGCCTGGGTGGCTCAGTCGGTTAAGCGTCTGCCTTTGGCTCGGGTCATGATCCCAGGATCCTGGGATCGAGCCCTGCATCACATCGGACTCCCTGCTCAGCGGGAAGCCTGCTTCTCCCTCTCCCACTCCCCCTGCTTGTGTTCCCTCTCTCGCTGTGTCTCTCTGTCAAATAAATAAATAAAATCTTAAAAAAAAAATATATATATATATATATATATATAGTTAGTTAGCGCTTTACCTCTTGAGCAGTCTTCTATTTCATTTATCCACCAAGATCAAAAATCACTGATAATCAAAAAGGTTGTTTTTCTCCTCCACTCCTCCCCTCCCCTCCTCCCCTCG
>NW_027701716.1:0-6314 GCF_054177405.1 Leptonychotes weddellii | reverse complement strand
GTCTAGCCTCTGGGATTCTCGGGGACTAGCAGTCAAGAATGGCCTCTTGAAGGAGAGACAGAGTTTCTGAGAGAGGCAAAGAGAGGAGGAGGCAGAGTCGGGCTTTCCATGTAAGGAAAACAACTAAATTCACTGTGGAAATAAACGCTCCTTCCCCTCCCTGCTGGGGAGGACTCGTGTTTACCGGTCAGGACACACCAAAGCCCTGGTCTCAGTGCTGCCAGCCTGGAGAAGCAGAAGGGAGGGGAGGGCAGGGGAGGGCAGGTACAAACAGGAGAGGAGGTTTAATCACATTAACCAAGACTTCGGCTTTGGAACCCAGTGGAGCTGGTGGTGAATCCCACCGTGGGACCTCAGGGAGGCCACTTCACCTCTGGGAGCACTGCTGCCCCACCTGGAAAGTGGGGCCCCCGGGGTCCTCATGTGGTAGGGGTGCTGGAGGAGTATGTGAGTTAAGAAGCATAGAGCACACGGAGGATGCTCTCCCTACGCACCGCTTGGAAGGGGGAGAAGGGGGCATGGCACCCTTGGCTCGGGAAGCCGCCCACCGCGGCGCAGCCCCGGGGGTGATGGAGGGGCAGCCCCTAGAAGACAGCACTGGGCAGTGTGGCTCCTTCCCACCTCTAGGCGTGAGTGCGGCTTGGCACCTGCCCACCGGCCGCCTGTGACCCAGAGGCAGCCCAACTGGACCTACGCCCCGCGGCTCCGCGACAAAGCAGGAAGCGCCCGGCGGGCACAGAATCGCCATAAAGGTGACTCAGGTGTCCACACCCCTTTCATCCAGAGGTCCCAGGGCCTGACACACAGGTTTATTAAATATCTCAGGCGTCCCGCCGAGGAGGAGGCCCAACGCCCACTCTTCCCACGCCAGGCCCAGTATAGGTTTTACATCCTGAAGGGAGCCGCAAAGATCAGAAGCATTTTTCCATTTTCCACAGGAGAAGCCTGAGCTCAGAAAGGTTAGGTGCCTTGCCCCAGGTCACACAGGAGGGTCTGACCGTGGTCTCTGGGATTCCTAGTCGGGTTGGTTGGATTAATTCCTGCCCCATAGCCAGGCTGGGAAATGTAGGCTGTAATAGATCCAATGTGCCTGGTACAGGGAGACAAGAAGGTCCTCATCTGCTCCCGGCAACCTCTCAGACCTCCTGATGGCCTGGTCCAGGCACAGGGAAGGTCTGGCCACAGGCCAGTCCCCTTCGCCCCTGCCCGTGGCCGTCAATATTTGCCAAATATCCGCAGGAGGAGCCTGAACAGGGTGCAGAATTTGGGACGAGGCAGATGTTACTGAAAACATTTTAAATTATGAAATATTTTTCAAATTATGAAATATACGTCGTGCCTTCGAACAACACAGTTCACTACCCACCCCAGTCTGGAGGGCCAAAGTCTGGCATGGGCCTCACTGGGCTCAAGCAGGGCTGTCCGCAGGGCTGGTTCCTTCTGGAGGCTCCAGAAGGCATTTCCTTGTCTCTTGGGAGTCTAAGGCTCACGGCCCCTCCTCACCTGTCTCCAAGCCCTTGTTATCACCTGTCCTACAGCCTCTTCTGAAGCATCCCCTCCGCTCCCTAAGGACCCTAGGATGACACTAGTCCCACCTGGATGGTCCAGGATCATCTCCCCGTCTTTAACTGAGTCACACCTGCAGCATTCCTCTGCCACATGAGGTCACACATGCCCAGGTTCTGTGGATTAGAACAAGGACATCTCAGGGACCATTCCTCAGCCCAGCACAGCACGCATTTCATAAATGCGGCTCTGCCCCTGTCATTTCCCATCACCCCCTGTCACAGGAAGAACTTGTGGACCCCCAGGAGCCCACAAGGCAACCAGGAAGCATGGCAGGTGGGGGCCAGAGGTCCAGGCCCAGCCCCTAGGGGAAAGGAGTCTTTTGCACCTGCCTCTGGAGCCCGGCCCCGCCCACCATGTGGGGCTGGGGCAGGGGGGGAGAGGGAGGGTTCTGTGGGCTCTGCCAGGGAGGGACGCTCTGCTCTGGGTTCTCCCCGCCTCACCCCCCCACCCCCAGCTCTCCTTCCCAGGCAGTCCCCGGAGTTACTGTTTTAATGAGTTCTCTGCCCTCTAATTAGCAGGTGTGGCTTTGAAAGGAAGCGCCTGGTGTTTACCTTGCACGGAGCCTTTAATAACCAAACCCAAGGAATCGACGGGCTGGCTCCCACCTAATCCCCATCTGAACGGCAGCGCTTAATGAGCCTTGGCACCAGCAAACCTTCTCCTGCCCTCTCCCAGGCGCCCTGCAGCGCCCCAGGGGCTCGTTACTGAGCCGGCTTCAGCCCTGCCAGGAGGCGCCCCACAGCCCAAAGGAGTCTGAGGTCCGGGGCGGGAGGGGGGGCAGCGGGTGCCTGGACTGGGTGGCATTCTGCAGGCTGCTCTGTGTCCCCTGAGCCAGCAGGGCACCCTGGCTCACACTGACCAGCACCCCCCGCCCTGGGAGCCCAGGCTGTTCTGAGGCTTTACCTCTCCAAGTGGCCAACACCTCGCCCCCAGCCCCCCTTCTCTTATCCTCAGAGGGGCCCCAGGGGAGCAGAGACTGATATATGCAGGCACTTTCTGGATTGATTGCACACAACGGTCCTGGGAGCCAGGCAGTGTTAGCCCCCATTCTACAGATGGGAAGGGAGAGGTGCGGAAAAGCTAAAGACTCTGCTGGGGAGTCAAGGGTGGTCTCCACGGAGGGCTGGACTGATTCTAAGGCCTGCAGCTCTTTCCAGGGAGCCCAGGGAGCTATGGGAGAGCAGGGGCAGAGGGCAGAGTTCAAATGAAAAACAGGGGTGCCTCCCCAGCCTCTGGCCCCACGAGGGGTTGGGCCATGAACGCCCCCTTAGCCCACCACTGCATGCATGCCCCACGGAGGGTTCCAATCCTGGAGGCCTTCGGTGACCTCCTGCAGATCCAGGGTCTCCTGCTGCGAGGCTGTGGGCAGACAGCGTCCAGCCGGTCTGGGCCCCAGAAAGGACAGCCAGCCGCACGGCCAGTGGCAGGCCTCGTAAATCACAGGAGAGATGCAAGGACTCGGAGGAGGGGAGACAGGCGGGGCAGGGGGGTAGGGTGTGGGGCACACAGAGGCCCATCTTCTCTCTCCAATTCCCTCCCCGGTGCCCATCCTGCAGGACCCAGAAAAGGGCCTGCACTCCGAAAAGAATATTCGAGATCATGGGGGTTTTTTTGTTTTCTTTTAAAATAAATGGATCTGCCTCTGGGTTGCTGGAGAAAGGCAGAGGCGCCTCCCACCCCATTTCTGCTGCAGTTACCCCCCCCTCCCCCGCCTCGCCTCTGAATAGCCCGCCAGTCTGCTGGGGAGCTTGAAAGGCGTTTGGAGAGTTTAGGCGGGAGAGAAAAGGCCTCTGCTGGCTTCCTTTGTTGGGAAAGGGCCCCCGCTGGGCCTTTATCTGGCTCCACCGGCTCTTCCTGGAGCCTCAGAGACACCCCCAGAGGGGAAATAGGAAGCCAGCCCTTCAGGCCTCCCGTCCCTCCTGGGGTGCAGGACCCCCCACCCAGGCCAGCACCTCCGGGTCCTCCACTCCCTGGGGGCTTGGTTTGAGAGAGGAGGGGGTGCCAGCTTGGGACAGCACCCCAAGTGCTCTGCTGTCCTTCATCCCTGGCCTGGCAGGACCTGAGCTCCCTAGCATTTATTGAGCACTTACTGCATGCAGCACTGTCTGAGTGGTCTTCTGGGACATGACCTGGGGGGGGGGGTCAGCGGGATTCAGGTGTGGCCAGGGATCCATGCCAGGCATTTGGGGGGCAGAGTGGGGGCCCCAATAAAGAGGACTCAGTCCTCCTCTCTAGGAATTTGCCATCCTTCCAATGACCTAATATGCGGAAGGGGAAAATGTGTGACCCTGAGAGTTCCTTCCATTTTCCCCCATCTGTAAAATGTGTGTGTGGCGAGGGCCAGGTGACCTGAACCCATGCAGCCCAGACCCTTTATGTTGCAAAAACAGATTATATTTCCTAAAACGGCCACGATGGAACTTCCCATCCCCCCACGCTATTCTGGAACCTTCAGTTTTGGCTCCTGCCCTTGAACCTGGGACGGGAAAGGGCTCTGTGACAGCATCCATTGACAGGGAAGGGGCAGAAGTGGCTAGGTGACCAAGGAGGCTTGCTCAAACAGGTGATTTGCTTCTGTCCATCTCTTTGACTCGGGACATTTGGGCTCGGGGCCGAGCTACCCCGGAACAGCGGCCACAGGGAGACATCAGCAGGGGCCTAGCTCTCAGCTGACAGCCTGCCCCAACCTGTTAGCTGTGCACCGTATGCCCGCGTGCGCCATCTCGGGGCTGGCCCTGCGGGGCGGCCTGTGTGGACGCGCCCCTTCCGCAGCAGCCCAGCACTGGTAGGACGGCCTCAGCTAACGCGATGCCATGTGGAGCAGAGACAGGCCCTCCATGCCAAGCCTCACGCAAATTGCAGATCTGTGAGCAAAAAGCAGCGGGCTTGGGGGTGGCTGGTCACCCAGCAGCAGACAACCGGGAGAAATGTTTCCAGGCAGTCTGCTCTTAGGCTGACAGGGACCCCACAGAACTCGGCATACAGCAGGCCCCCACAAATACTTGCTTGTCGGCTCTGCAGCAGGAGCTAAAACTCGGACCCTAAGTCCTTCCTAAGTGCCAGGCACTGTTTGAAGCGTTAAACTCATTTCATCCTAACAACGTTCGTTCTCGTTTTACAGATGAGAAGCTTGAGGCACAGAGAGGCTCAGTAAAGAGCTTGAGGTCACACAGCCAAGAAGAGGTGGAGTGGCACTCAGACTGGGCCACGGGGTCCAGAGTCCTCGCCCTTAACCATTAGGCTCTCCTGCCCCTCCCAGTGGTTGCGATGGTCCCATGTCCCCGAAAAGGCCAGGAGGGCCCCTGGTTCCAGAATAACGTATTCTTTCCAACGAAAAGATGTTAAGAGCAAACGGACAGGCCGTTTGGCCGTTTTTCTGTGCCTGTAAAATTCTTCACATGAATCTATTTAAAAAATCAATTACAAAAATATCCTTTATGAATCACAGGGCCTAGTTTTTTTTTTTTTTAAGATTTTATTTATTTATTTGACAGAAAGAGAGACAGCGAGAGAGGGAACACAAGCAGGGGGAGTGGGAGAGGGAGAAGCAGGCTTCCTGCCGAGCAGGGAGCACAACACGGGGCTCGATCCCAGGACCCTGGGATCATGACCTGAGCCGAAGGCAGACGCTTAACGACTGAGCCACCCAGGCGCCCCTCACAGGGCCTGGTTTTTGATCTGAAAACCATGATCGTGATCGAGTGAGAACTTGAAGGGACAACCGTGAGCCCCGAGAGGTCAAAGCAGTGTGGGACATAAAGAAAGAAACTGTGTAGGCCAGGCCCAAAGCATGCCCTCGCCACCAAGGCTTTTTTTTTTTTTTTTTAAACGGAGCTATAATCTACATTTCATAAAATGCACCATTTTAAAGTGTCCAGAATCTGGCTCTACTTGATAGCCTCCTGAGACTCTGACTCATAAGCTCTGGTCTCCCAGTGCCCTCCGACCTTCCACCTTTTCTAAGGGCAGTGGAAGTGGGCAGGGGATCTGACCCCGTGATCCCGTGGTCTCCACGAACCCTCAGAAGATTCCAGACATGCTGAGCCTTTGGCACGGAGCGCTGTCCCTCAGACCACGTCTCCCCCCTTGGCGGTGGCACAAAATCGCCTCGTCGGACCACGGACCTCACTTTGGGTTTGGAGACTGTGGTGCTCAGAGTCCCAGGCCTACCTGAAACTGGCTTTCCCGCTGTTCTCCGAGGTTCTGTCTCCACCGTGAACCACAAAGGCTTAGCGGCAACAACCCACGGCGCCCTGTTCTGTTTTCCCTTTCAACAGCTATTTCGGGAGGCAGGAGACAAAGTGGAGCGAGCATCAGCTCTCCCCTCAGACCGACCCGGGGCCCAGTCTCCTGGGTGGGGGGGGTCTCTCACCAGCAGTGACCCCCCAGTTGGCAGCCTTGGTTTCCTGAAATGTGAGCAGAGATAACAGGCCTCGCCTGGCAGAGCCCTCGAGGGGCCCCGCCTGGCAGAGCCCTCGAGGGGCCCCGCACGGTGTCCCCCGGGTGGCCGAGCTCAGGCCTTGGGCCCAGCCACCCCCCTCTTACCCACCGAATGTTAGCTCTTCCCACAGCCGCCGCATAAACAGCCCGCTGGTCAGCGCATGTGGCAAATTCACCTCTGATTAGGTTCGTGTATTTATTTTTCTTTGCAATAGGGTTTGGAAGTGCAAACAGTGTGGCCAGTTACAATGTTTCCAGAAAGCTCAGGGAATTCTAGGTCACTCTGGGTGGGCCGCTCCCCCCCC
>NW_027701715.1:0-344 GCF_054177405.1 Leptonychotes weddellii | reverse complement strand
GTATGGAGGTTCCTCAGAAAGTTGAAAATAGAGCTACCATATGACCCAGCAATTGCACTACTGGGTATTTACCCCAAGAATACAAATGTAGTGATCCGAAGGGGTATGTGCACCCCAATGTTTATAGCAGCAATGTCCACAACAGCCAAACTATGGAAAGAGCCAAGATGTCCACCAACAGATGAATGGATAAATAAGATGTGGTATATATATACATGGAATATTATGCAGTCATCAAAAGGAATGAAATCTTGCCATTTGCAACAACATGGATGGAACTAGAGGGTATTAGGCTAAGCGAAATAAGTCAATCAGAGAAAGACATGTATCATATGATCTCACTG
>NW_027701714.1:0-344 GCF_054177405.1 Leptonychotes weddellii | reverse complement strand
TTCCCTTCCCTTCCCTTCCCTTCCCTTCTCTTTTCTCCTAGTCAGTGGCTATTTCCCTGAGAACTTGGGCCCCAGATCCCTGAGAAATGTCAGGACGCTGGAATGAAGGTGCCAGGGAAGGCCACAGAAAGAGAAACCCATCTGGGCAAGATTCTGGGTTTACCAGGAGACCTTTCTGCAGGACTTCAGGCAGATTATGTGCCAGGCGGAGCTTTCCCCTTAAATCTGAGTCCAAAGTCTAACTCAGCAGAGCCATCCCATGGTAGGGGACAGGTTGCCAGAGAGGTCACAGAGTACAGCTGGAAAGAGCAGAGCTTGAAGCAGCAGAAGATACGGGTTTGAGG
>NW_027701713.1:0-344 GCF_054177405.1 Leptonychotes weddellii | reverse complement strand
TTTAAATCTATATCTTACCTGAAATTTTGGGAATTCTTTTTTTTTTTAATTTTATTATGTTATGTTAGTCACCATACAATACATCATTAGTTTTTGATGTGGTGATCCACGATCCATTGTTTTCGTATAACACCCAGTGCTCCATGCAGTACGTGCCCTCCTTAATACCCATCACCGGGCTAACCGATCTCCCCGCCCCTCTCCCCTCTAAAACCCTGTTTGTTTCTCAGGTCCATGGTCTCTCATGGTTCATCTCTCCCTCCAATTCCCCCTGCCCATTTTTCCCTTCCTTCTCCTAATGTCCTCCATGTTATTCCTTATGTTCCACAAATAAGTGAAACCAT
>NW_027701712.1:0-344 GCF_054177405.1 Leptonychotes weddellii | reverse complement strand
AGGGGGTCAGTGCAGGCCGGGCGCAGCAGCTGCACGCAGGGGAAGCAGGACAGTGTGCCGAGGGTCCTGAACGGAGGAGCTGCTGGGGCTGAAGTGCCCCCCCTGGCACTGGTGAGGTGCTCCGTACGACGGGCATCCTACGTGGTGGCATTGGATCAGAGATACGACGGACGATCGATTGGGGCAGGAGAGGGGAGCCTAAGGACACGGAGCGAGGGGCAGAGACTGGGCGGCACCTCGACAACCCGGCGGAGCAGTGAGTGGTCAGCATCGCGGGTGTTTCTGGGGGGGGGGGGGTCTTAAGACCGGCACAGCCTAGCAGGTCAACAGACGCTAGAACTGCT
>NW_027701711.1:0-344 GCF_054177405.1 Leptonychotes weddellii | reverse complement strand
TTTACTGGAAATAACAGGCCTCTTCTCCCTAGCACAGTTCAAAATTCCAGACTCCTAGAAGGAGAGCAGGTGGTCAGCATAGAAAACATTGTTTTTACCATAAGCCGCCAATATTGGTTAGGGAATGGTGGGGACATTTCTGGATTCCAAGTTCCCAGATGCCAGCTATGGTTAGCCTTGCAAGCAGGCCCCCCAAGGACAGCGGTCTCTGCAGTCTGTGATTCTAAATTCTAGAAATGCCAACTGGCGGCAGAAATAAACCCCGAAGGAAGTTTGTACTTAAAATTGCTTCATGTGGTGGGGCGCCTGGATGGCGCGGGTCGGTTAGGTGCTGGACTCTTAGT
>NW_027701710.1:0-344 GCF_054177405.1 Leptonychotes weddellii | reverse complement strand
GTCATCTACCAACCACTATGTGACATAAAAACTAAGGAGTGACCTCTAGGATCTGTGGTTAAGTGAAAAAAGCAAGGTAGACGAAAAGTATGCATGGTGAGCTACCATTAATCTAAGATGGAAGGTGAATCTGTGTCCTTTCATTAAAAAAAAAAAAAAAGAAAGGATAAGATATTAAAAAAAATTTTTTTTTTTTTTTAAAGATTTTATTTATTTGACAGAGAGAGACACAGCGAGAGAGGGAACACAAGCAGGGGGAGTGGGAGAAGGAGAAGCAGGCTTCCAGCGGAGCAGGGAGCCCGATGTGGGGCTTGATCCCAAGACCCTGAGATCATGACCTGAGC
>NW_027701709.1:0-344 GCF_054177405.1 Leptonychotes weddellii | reverse complement strand
CTTTCTCCCTCCGCCCCTCCATGATTGGTTTTCACTTATTATTATAGGCTCCTGGAGGGCAGGGACCAGGGCTTATCTGTTTATCTGTTTCCTGGCATGTAGCAGGTGCTTGATGCAAATCTGTGAATTGCCAAAGCATTTTCCGGAAGTGGGCACATGGAAGCCTCTGGATTTGCAAGGTGCCCATAAGGTTGTGCTCCTAACAGGAGAGAAAGAGAAGACAGGACTGCTTGCCTTTTCTGAGAAAGCCATTCTGATGTGATCTCACCTCTGGGTCCTGTGGTGGGAGAGTCCAGTGATTAGGGGTGTGGGTTCTGGAATTTGGCAGCTCTGAGCTCACACCT
>NW_027701708.1:0-344 GCF_054177405.1 Leptonychotes weddellii | reverse complement strand
GACACAAACACATCTCTACGCCTACCCAGCCTTGCTTGTTTCACACTCTCCCCTTGACCTTTGACAAAGCCTACACTCTTCCAGGATTAGCTCCTACTCTACCTCTGGTCTCAGTAGTCCTGAAATCCTGTTACAAGAGGGTCAGCATCTTGAGCCTCGGGGCCAAGTCAAGTGATCACTAAAACAGTTAATTATTAAGTTGTTTGCTCTCTGCACAAGCAATTTCTGGTTTCACAATGTGGAGACCAGGCCAGGGCACCACAGGGGGTGGGCTGGGCCACACTTCAGGCCCTGACCATCTGGGGCACACAGGGATCCAGATCCTCAGAGAAAGGACAAGACAG
>NW_027701707.1:0-344 GCF_054177405.1 Leptonychotes weddellii | reverse complement strand
TCCCCACGGTCTCGTGTGTTTCTGTGTCCGCTGGCAACTCTCTGCCCAAAGCTCCCAGAGGGCCGTGCGGCCTCCCTCCCCGCAGAACATCCAGTACCTGGTTGGTGGCCAGCACCGAACCCTGGCAGAAGGTGAAGGGCCCGAGGGAGAAGGTAGAGACACAAGAAAGCAGGGAGTGGGGAGAGAAAAGGCAGGAGACGTCTAAGAGAGCAAGCCACTGGGAGCGTCCTGGGTACCCTCTGATCTTTCCAGCTACGAGAATGGATCAGGGATCCAGCTCTCAACTGCCAGTGACAGAGACCTGATTTTAAAAGACGTGGACAGGGGCACCTGGGTGGCTCAGT
>NW_027701706.1:0-344 GCF_054177405.1 Leptonychotes weddellii | reverse complement strand
TTAGCCCTCCCTTTCATCGCTGGTAAGAGTGCAAAATGTCTTAACCCCCTAGAGGGCAGGTTTGTAATATCTATCAGAATTTGACACACATTTACTTTTGACCCCACGATCTCCTTTTGCTCGGTCTTATCCTGCAAATGTACCTGCTTATGCATACACATTTACAGGTGTATTCATTGCATTGTTGCAATAATTGCAAAACATGGACAATCCACCCAAATGCCCCTCTACAGAGCACTGGTTAAATAAAGACCCACTCAATTCTTCCTATGCATCTGTTAAAAACAAATGATATGACACAAAGACACCAAAAAAACAAGACGGTTCTCCAAGTGTTGTTGTAG
>NW_027701705.1:0-6315 GCF_054177405.1 Leptonychotes weddellii | reverse complement strand
CTCCCTGCCGAGCAGGGAGCCCGATGCGGGACTCGATCCAGGGACTCCAGGATCATGACCTGAGCCGAAGGCAGTCACTTAACCAACTGAGCCACCCAGGCGCCCATAAAAGATTTTATTTTTAAATAATCTCTTTACCCGATGTGGGGTTTGAACCCACAACACTGAGATTGAGAGTTGCATGCTCTGCCAACTGAGCCAGCCAGGCACCCCTTAACTTTTCCACTGTAAATTATTTTATCCTTTGTAATTAATAAATATTTTATGGGGAGACACTTTGAGACTATATAAATATCCTGTTATTCCTCAAACTTTTACGCACTAGTTTTAGTATCCAAATGAAATCAATATTTGTATATTCACCTTGTATTTAGTGAACATGCTGAATTTATTTACTAACCCTAATAGTTTACCTCTAGATTCTTTTGGATTTTCTACATACAATCACATAGTTTTCTTTCTTCCTTTCCAACCATTTGTTTTTCCTGCCTTACTGCACTAGCTAGGACATATACTGTTAAACAGCAGGGGAAATAATGAGCATCCATGTATCTTCTGTGATCACAGGGAAAAGGATTTCAGTGCTTCAATACTTAGTATGATTTTGCTATAACATTTTATAGAAATCTTTGTCATATTAGTGAAGTCCCCTTCTATTACACATTTTCTAATGGTTGTTCCCTCCTCTCCCATCATGAGTATCAGGTTTTTAATTTTATCATGTGGCTTTTCTGTGTCTATTAAGATTGTCCTATGAATTTTCTCCTTTATTCTGTTAATGTCATGAATCATACTGATTGATTTTAAAATACTAAGCCTACTTCACATTCCTGAACTAAAACCAATCTTGGTTATGATGTATACTTTTTTTTTTTTTAGAGAGAGAGAGAGCGTGTGCGCAAGTAGCGGGGAAGGGAGGGGCAGAGGGAAAGGGAGAGAATCACAAGCAGGCTCCACACCCAGCACGGGGCCGATCTCATGACCCTGAGGTCATGACCCAAGCTGAAACCAAGAGTCAGATGCTTAATCAACTGAGACACCCAGGCACCCCACTCTTTTTTAATATATTGCTAGATTCAATTTGGTAAGATCTGTTTAAGAATTTTGCATTCATAGTCATGAGAGATACTGATTTATAATTGACTTTTCTTGTAACGTCCTTGTCAGATTTTGGGATCAAGGGTATGGTATCTTCATTACAAGAGTTGGGAAATGTTATTCTTTTTCTATTCTGTGGAAAAGTTTATGTGGATTGATGTTTCTTCTTCCTTAAACATATGGTAGCATTCACCAGTGAAGCCGTCTGAGCCTGGTGTTTCTTTGTTTAAAGTCCTTAATTACAAATTAACTTTAATATATATAGTACTATTCATATTTACTATCTCCTCTTTTGTCAGTTTTGGTAAGTTATATTTTTCTAGGAATTTGTCCATTTCATTTAAGTTGTCAAATTTATTAGCAAAAGTTGTCCATAATACCCTCTTCTTTTTTTTTTTTTTTTAAAGATTTTATTTATTTATTTGACAGAGAGAGAGAGAGTGAGAGAGGGAACACAAGCAGGGGGAGTGGGAGAGGGAGAAGCAGGCTTCCCGCGGAGCAGGGAGCCCAATGTGGGGCTCGATCCCAGGACCCTGGGATCATGACCGGAGCCGAAGGCAGACGCTTAACGACTGAGCCACCCAGGCGCCCCTATAATATCCTCTTCTTATCTCCTTAATGCCTGTAATATCTATAACGATGTCCCGTACTTTGTTTTGTCTTGCTAATTGTTGGTGAAAATGTGGCAGCTGAAAGGCAACTGAATTATGTTTGATTTTACAGAATGAATGACAAAATGATGTCCCAAATTCTCAAAGTCATGTAAAAGGCAAAGAGAAGTAGGTCCATACATATTAGAAACTTTCCTAAGACTAATGCAAGGTTTTTCTCTATATTTAGAGATACTTTTCCTGTCTGGATATGCTACTGTTTTAATTTTTTTTTTTATTTTCTTTCTTTTTAAATAAATAGCCCTAGGTGCTAGAGGTTTGGTGTTCCAGTCCCAGTTCTGACCCTAACCAGCCCAAAGACCTTAAAGGTATCATTTCCTTCTCTGAGCCTCCAATGCCTCATATGTAAAGTGGGGTGATAGATGAATTTTGTGTTTTTTTAAAATAAACTCTACCCCCAACATGAAGCTTGAACTCACGACCCTGAGATCAAGTTGCATGCTCTACCAATGAGCCACAGGTGCCTGCAACTGGTTATTTTTAAAGGGTGTTTAATACATACAAGGCTGTTGGCTGGGGCCAACTCAGTACACCAACACTTGAGAGTGTAAGACTAATTAGGACTGTGAATCATATTTGTTATGCACTGTACAATTTCAAAGTATTTTCACATACATTATCTCATTTGTTCTTTTGTATATTTCCCTTCAAAATAAACAAGACAAGCATTTTGATTTATATGAATAGGCTCCTTCCCAGGCCTTTATAGCTTGAAGCAGCTGATTCCCTAGGTCTGGCAAACTCATGTTCATTTTTGATATTATTTAAAACATCATCTACTTTATAAACCTTCTATTAATGTTTCCCCTGCAAGCAGAATTAGGCTTTTTTATTATCTGTTCTGCAACATTTTGTTATATAACTACTTAGAACACTCTATATTGCTGATCAAGAATTACTGTTATATCTCTCCCCCCCCCCCCCACAGATTTTGACCTCGGGAATAGACCCTGCATCTTACTCACTTCTGAATCATCAAATGCTTGAAACAAAGCAGGCTAAATGCTTGTTGAATGAATAAACTATACATTGTATTGCAATGAAAAAAAAGGCTTTTTATCTCCCTGCGTAAAAGCCTACATAATCTGAGCCCTTGCTATCTCTCTGACCTCATTATCATATTCTCCCAAGTTCACTCTCCTTTAGCCATACCAGTCTCCTTGCTGTTCCTTGAATATGCCAAATACACCTTTATGTCAAGGTCTTTGCACTTGCTGGTCTCTTTGCCTGGAATATTCTTTCCTTATTGTCTCAATTCCTTTAGGTTTTGGCTCCAATGTTACCTTATCATGACAGTCTTCCCTAGTTACCCTATAAAAATTCTATCCTTATCTCTCATTTTTCCCTATAGCATTTATCACTTGACAGATAGATATTACTCCTATGTTTTTAGTTTTCTGTCTTCTCCCACTAGAATATAAACTTCATGAAGGCAGGGACTTTGTTAAGTTGCTGTATCTCCAGCACCTGGAACAGTACCTGGCACATACTAGGATTAAACAAGTATTTGCTGAATGAATAATACATTAAAGATAATGTTAATAAATCTGAGAAATGACAACAGTGGCAACTTGGCAGAAGATGATTTAGCCCTTTTTAATTCCTACCCAAAAATACTCATACAGAGTGAATACTAGTATATTAAAAAGATTACTGTTCTAAGAATCAGAATGCATTCAGCCCTTCAATAAATAACTGTTTTGGATACTCTACTAGATACTTGGGATAAGTATGATCCTAGGAGCTCAAAATTAGAAGACATGGCTTTTGTTTTGTTTTGTTTTGGTTTTGTTTTTTTGCACAGGGGCCATGCTAATTTTTGTATTGTCCCAATTTTAGTATATATGCTATTGAATTGAGCACAGAAGACATGGGTTTCAATACCAGTTCCATCACAGCAACCAACCCAGTGACTCTGGCTAACGCATGTTTAATTTCACTGAGCTGCCCTCGCCCACCCACCCCTTTCCTTACTACAAACTAAAAATACCTACATTGTCTAGATCCAAGAATTGTGAAAGTCATGAGGTAATATATAAATACACATTATAAATTACAAAGCCTTATACAAATGTAAAAGAATCAAGGATCTCTAAAATGTACTTGAGAAATAGGAAATGAAGTATAGAAAAGTTCTAAGTGAGAAAAGTTCCAAAGATCCCCATTTATGCAAATTAAAATAATTGTAGTTAATAATCATAAATATAAAAATACAAAATATAAATTTGGAAATATTGTTTCTTTAGTCTGATAATTCTCATTGACATTAGAAGATATAATAATTGACTATGAGATGTAAAATCTTGTTCACAATCTGTAATTTATAGGTTATGGACATTAATAGATGGATTGTAGCCATACTTACCCTATAGGTAAAAACTGATGCAGAATAAGATCAAGCTTTTTCTGTTCTTGCCAGAAATGTCTGAAGACCAAAGGTATCCATGGAATGATAGCTGTGGGACGAATTATGAAGGCAAGTGCCACCAGGGACAAGTACTTGACACTATAAGCAAAGAAAATACATTGTCAAGACAACTAGGAAATGAGTGTAGAAGTTATCTACTTTATGCTGTGATATAATTTTTTTTTTTTTTTAATGAGAGCATTTTCCTTTTGGTATAAATAGCTATGTGAATTTGGGTAAGTTACTTATACTTTTTGACTCAATTTTTCTCCTCCATAAAAAGAGGTGATATCTAAGGTCTTTTTCAGCTCTAATATCCCAATTTTAGTATTTTAAATTCAGAACTTATTCTATGTCTTAATGTTGGTCTTGTTTTGCCAAAAAGGTATACTAACTTTTAGCCATACAACTCTGCCAATTGCTTTCCTGATGGAAAAATTATCAAGTCTCTCCTAAGGAGATAAAAGAAAATCACACAAAACCATTCTCTAAGAAAAAAAGAAAAATGCATTTAAGGAAATACTAGGATTACTTAGGCAATGTTGGGCTTCTTAGTACATACAATTTTGTTTTGAAAGTAAGTACTAATCTTATCCAAATGAAAGATCTATATGTATAATTGATAAAAAGCCTACCATACAAACCTCTAAGATCACGGATAGAAATGTGGATTTTTACTATTAGGACTTCTCTCAATAAATAGCTAAAGAAGACTATATTAATTTAATCATGAGGACTACAGACAGTAGATTATCATATGGAAATAGTGTTAGCCCTGCTAAAAATTGAAAGCAAGCAAAATAAAACTTTTTGGTACCATTGTGTATCTATTAACTAATGAGGAGCTATAGAGAAATTTCTAATGTTGGTGAGGATGTAAGAGCAGGGATTTCAAATTCAAATGCTTACAGAGACCACATAAGTAAATGAGTGATGTAGACCGTGGGGAGGCTCTGATATTGTAATGAAGGAATCTTGGTCCAAAATGTTGCTGGGCCTCTCATAAACTAGAAACCCAGATTTTATGTAAGATCTCCCAATTTTAAAACTTTGCCAAGTAGTTTCTTCAAAAAACAAAAACAAAAACCCTTATGCAGGTGAAGTAAAACACATTCATAGGTTGGTTTGATTTGCACGCATCCTAATTGCTACTTCTGCTACAGTCAAACTACTGAGCGGACACCCAAGTGTATACTTCCAGTCCTGACCTCACTCCAAGCTTTCAGACTTGGATTCTTACTCTTTTCTGAATATTTCTACATAGATCCCTACTGGCACTCAAAATCAAAGCACCTGAAATGAGCCCAAAACCTTCCCTGAAACTTGTTCAGTGTCTAATATTTAATAGTATCACTCAGTTTCTCAGTCTTAAAATTTGAGAGTCCCTTAAATAGCAGCATCTCACCCCACACATCCATGTTGTTTCCTTCCCATTCCCATCATTTTACATTAAGCCCTGTCACTTGTCTGGAATATTTTCATAGTTGCTGTCTTCTTTTTTTTTGTATTGCCCCCCAAATATTCCTTTACTTAATATCATTGTCATTAACAACACTTACTGAGCATTTACTTTGTAAGAGGCCCTGCGCTATACACTTTATATAGGTTCTCATTTAATTCTGAGAGATGTTTTACTGTTACCATTTTACAGAAATCAATGCTTAGATATTCTCAGTCCATCCTTAAAGAAAACTTTCATTTATAACATTTGCATTTTTTCTTTTTTTTGTTTCTTTTTTTTTATTCTTACGTTAATCACCATACATCATTAGTTTTTTTTATATTTTTATATTTTTTAAATTTTTTATTCTTATGTTAATCCCCATACATTACATCATTAGTTTTAGATGAAGTGTTCCATGATTCATTGTTTGTGCATAACACCCAGTGCTCCATGCAGAATGTGCCCTCCTCAATAGCCATCACCAGGCTAACCCATCCTCCCACCCCCCTCCCCTCTAGAACCCTGTTAGTTTTTCAGAGTCCATCGTCTCTCATGGTTCATCTCCCCCTCCGATTTCCCCCCCTTCATTCTTCCCCTCCTGCTACCTTCTTCTTCTTCTTCTTTTTTTTTTTCTTAACATATATTGCATTATTTGTATAACATTTGCATTTTCAAAGGAGTTTGCAAAATGTCAT
>NW_027701704.1:0-344 GCF_054177405.1 Leptonychotes weddellii | reverse complement strand
TATAATTGCAATTATAGAGAATCTAGTTGCATTAATCTAATTCAATGCAAATAATTTCAGGTGAAATTTTTATTTAAGTAGCAGAAAAATACTGCCAAAATGACTATATATGCCACAATGGACACAACTGGTAGGAAGAGTATGGAGAAGGTAGTACCACAGCATTTTAAAAATACAAATGTTCTAGAGCAAGCCTGCAAATGGCTGAGTATATTTTCTGCTGGATTAGCTACAAAGTGCAGGCATTTCTCTTAAAGCTTAAAAACCCCATATTCTGCAAATCACACACTAAAATAATAGGACCTAGGGGCGCCTGGGTGGCTCAGTCGTTAAGCGTCTGCCTT
>NW_027701703.1:0-344 GCF_054177405.1 Leptonychotes weddellii | reverse complement strand
TTTGTAGGTGTTCAGAATGGTTTGATCCCTATCCAGCTGAATTCCTGAGAGGAGACAAAATCCAGGTCTCCTACTCCTCCACCATCTTGCTCCGCCCCCTGAAATGCTTTTTTAAAAGAATGAGTCACTTCTCTATTTTACGTTTTGCCTGAATGTAAGAATTTTGCAGCATTTTAGGCCAGTGCTGAGTGAATAAAGATGTGTAAGGTTTAAGAGAATGAGAGCCAGGTTTTCCGAATCTGGAATATGTTCCCCAAATCTTGATCTCTTAACAAACTTGTAGCCTGAATACACGTATAGCTTTAAATAGAGCAAATCAGTAGCCTCCCACTCCTATAGTCACC
>NW_027701702.1:0-344 GCF_054177405.1 Leptonychotes weddellii | reverse complement strand
ATTTAAATGTTTATTATATCTAAAATAAACCTTTGCAGCAACATCTAGACTGATGTTTAACCAAACAACTGAACACCACACTTCTCTTCTGGTGACCATCAGTTTGTTGTCTATAGTTGAGTCTGCTTCTGGGTTTGAACCCCCGCCCCACATACACCTCTTTTTCTTCCCCTTTGCTCATTTGTTTTGTTTCTTAAATTCCACCTATTAGTGAAATCATATGGTATTTACCTTTCTCTGACTGACTTTTTTCACTTAGCATAATATACTCTAGCTCTATCCATGTCATTGCAAATGGCAAGATTTCATTCTTTTAACATTAGAAAGGAACTTTCTTTAATGTT
>NW_027701701.1:0-344 GCF_054177405.1 Leptonychotes weddellii | reverse complement strand
TATTAAACTGAATCATGCCACCCTGCCATCTAATTAGAAGCCACTCAACAACCACAAGTAAGGTGAACATTAGAGAGCCTCATAGCATCTAGCACTGGCTGGGATGGACGGAGGCAAAAAACACAGTTCTGCTGGTGGGGGGGAAATGTACCGGGAAAGGCATTTTGGAAAGGATTACTGAAGTTTAAAATGCATAAACACGAGTCAGTGATCTGTCTTTGAGATACAGATACTAGAAAAAATCCTGCAGAAGTATATATTAAGACAGGTATAGATAAAAAGATATTTATCAAAGCATTGTTTGTGATAGAAAAGAGTTTGATGCAACTTAGTTTTCCGTAATG
>NW_027701700.1:0-344 GCF_054177405.1 Leptonychotes weddellii | reverse complement strand
TGTCCATTCATTAATACCTTCACTCACTCCAATCATTTTCTGAGTTCCTACTAATCAAGTTACTGGTCAAGTTACATTCATAACTAATATCCATAAACAAATGTTATGAATGACATGGACAAGGAGCTAAGGAAGACTGGAGGGGAGAGGAAGTTGACAGAATCAGGAAGGGGAGAAAGCATTTCCCTGAAAAAGAACAGGTGCTGAGATCTGCAAGGAATGTAGGGTTATTTATTCCAGAGGAAGAAGTGTAGAAACAGCCCATATAAAATTCATATGCCTGGAGGAAGTGTATGGGAAGATGAGGAGTTGTGAAGTTAGAGCACCTATCTTTTTTTTTTTTT
>NW_027701699.1:0-344 GCF_054177405.1 Leptonychotes weddellii | reverse complement strand
TTAAAAAAAGATTATCCTGGGGCGCCTGGGTCTGCCTTCTGCCCGGGTCATGATCTCAGGGTCCTGGGATCGAGCCCCACATCGGGCTCCCTGCTCAGCAGGAAGCTGCTTCTCCCTCTCCCACTCCCCCTGCTTGTGTTCCCTCTCTCGCCGTCTCTTTCTCTGTCAAATAAATAAATAAAATATTTAAAAAAAAAAAAGATTATCACTTTTATTTATTTTTTTTTTTAGAAAAGATTATATTTATTTATTTGAGAGAGAGAGAGCGTGCACACAGGCACAGGGACGGGGCAGGGGGAGAGGGAGAAGCAGGCTCCCCGCTGAGCAGGGAGCCTGCTGTGGGG
>NW_027701698.1:0-344 GCF_054177405.1 Leptonychotes weddellii | reverse complement strand
ATGAGAGCTGTGAATTGCGTAAGACTGATGAATCACAGATCTGTACCCCTGAAACAAATACATTATATGTTAATTAAAAAATTTTTAAAAAGGAATTATAATTTCTAGACAGGATTCCAAAAACTAGAGGTAAACAAATATTAAGACTAGCAATCAGAATTTAAGCTTCAGATGGCCTTGAATCCTCTCTTGCATACTCCTTAAAATCCTTCACTTCCTACATCTTGATGCTTCCTCATTTAGATCTAGCCAAGTGTTTTCAAAAGAAATCAAAGATTCTAGTGACCAGCTACAATCAACCTACATGAGACACTTGATCTTTGTACGGTGGTTTCTTTACTGAT
>NW_027701697.1:0-344 GCF_054177405.1 Leptonychotes weddellii | reverse complement strand
TGGGAACCACGGCAACAGGCCCCTCCCCCAGAAGATCAGCAAGAACAGCCAGGCAAGACCAAGTTTACCAATCAATGAGAATGGCAGAACTCCAGCGCTAGGGGAATAATGCACATAGAATCCATGGCTTTTTTATCATGATTCTTTAGTCTTTCAAAGTTAATTTTTTTTAACTTTTTTTTTTTTAATTTTTCTTTTTCCCTTTTTCAACCAATATCTTATCAATCCCTTTTTTAAAAAACATTTTTAATTTTTAGAGTCATATTCTATCCCTTCATAGTACCCTTATTTTTGGCATATACATATAAGTTGTTCTCTCTTTAAAATTTTGAGATAGTTTCTTC
>NW_027701696.1:0-344 GCF_054177405.1 Leptonychotes weddellii | reverse complement strand
CTTCTTTATCCATTCATCTGTCGATGGACATCTTTCACCCACTTTTCTTAAAACACGTGTCCATCTCAGGTCTTTTGTACTGCCACGTAGGAAAGTGACATGAGCATGGAGATTCTCTCCCTACCACAAGAGACACAGCAGTGCTGGGACAATGGCAGCTGCTGCTGGAAGCCAGTGTCAGGGATGTGGGGAGTAACGGGACGCGGGCCCCGTGCTGCCAGCCCGTCTGGCTGAAGAAGTCTGGTATCTAGATGTTCAGGTGAAAACTCCTAATTTTGAATGTAGACTCAGACTGGTTTTAAGTCCTGTGTGAGATAAAACACATCGACACGTTTCTGGCCTGT
>NW_027701695.1:0-344 GCF_054177405.1 Leptonychotes weddellii | reverse complement strand
TTTTTTTTCCTTTTAATTTCCATAGTACCTGGCACATCAAGACCTTCAGTAAATCTTGCTAAAGTAATGAATGAAAAAATACATTGATGGATATACTTTAAAATGTTATTCAATTATTAAAGAGCTTTCTGGCATAAAAACCTAGAAAATCTATTCTTTTGAGTAGTTTTAAAGCAGATTTAAAATTCATTTCCCAACAAGTAGTTCAGAATACTCAGGTGAATTCATAAGATTGTTGTGAATAATAAATAATGTGGGTCAGACATCCCTCTGTGAAAGACACAAGGTGCTCAGTAAATGAGTTACCTTTTATAAAGTCTTTTCTAAGGTCCTTTTTTTTTTTT
>NW_027701694.1:0-6315 GCF_054177405.1 Leptonychotes weddellii | reverse complement strand
TTTTTTTTTTTAAAGATTTTATTTATTTATTTGAGAGAGAGAGAATGAGAGACAGAGAGCATGAGAGGGAGGAGAGTCAGAGGGAGAAGCAGACTCCCTGCCGAGCAGGGAGCCCGATGCGGGACTCGATCCCGGGACTCCAGGATCATGACCTGAGCCGAAGGCAGTCGCTTAACCAACTGAGCCACCCAGGCGCCCCATATTTTTTATTTAAATTTAGGAAATTGCATCTGAAGAATACACACACATATGTCTATCTTCTATCCATCTATAACTTAAAAAAATAAAAAAATGAATATTTCCTAATACTGTAATATGTCAAATCAAAACATTTTAAAGGAAACATAATTTATTAACAACCCAGATCCTCCATGTAGTCAATATCTGATTTTGTCCAAAATCATTTGAAGGAATATATTTTTTGAACAGGTATTGTTACTTTTGAGGGCACATGGTCTCTTTTGCATTTGAGTTCAATATATTTTGAAGCAGTCACTTATTTTCCTGTTTAAAAAAAAACTTCATAATTTTTTATAAAGGTATTTTTCTATGCCCTAGTAACCTGTAGTGTCATTTTGAGAAATAATAATCCAATTAATGGATGACTACTAACAAGCAATTTTCAATTAAATTCACAGTATAATATTAGCTACTTTCCTTTCCTTTTTGCATTAAAAAGTTTTCCTGTTACTATTTTTAAATCTTATAACTATAGATGAAGTAAAATATAGAGGTAAAATAGAAAGACAAATTATGATACAGTAAAATAAGCAAGGTTAGTGTATCCTTGGTGGGCACATGATCAGATAGATTAGAATACTAGAATTTATAGCCTAAATTTCTTCTCTACAGGCAAATGCTTCTATTTCCAGGGTAGCAGTCTTTTACTCAAAGGATATGGTCAGAAAGAAGAGGTATTAGTTTTAATAGATCTCTGATTTCAACATAACAAAGGCAGCATATAAATCCAAAATATACTTAATTCCTTAGCATTCTAACTATATTTTTCAAACCACATAAAATACTGAATACAAATGTATTTTGCTACTGATAGCAAAAGAACAGAATCCCAAACAGCTGAGAGACAAGAGATGAGGTAACAATAAATAGTGACACACCTGGCAAGACTATTTTCAAAACATATAAACTATTATACGAAGATAATGTATCCATTAATAAACAATAAGTATGGGAGCAAAAGCTAATTCCATATGCATCAGGTGGACCAGAGGAAGACATAACTGCAAAGAAAAGCCATAAATGGCTTGATATTGTCATAGAGTTAACCAAGCAACAGGATTAATAAATTTATAATAATCTTAAAAGATAGATGCAGTAGATATTTAAGCCATTGGAAAATGGAACAAAAGGAGGTTACTTTGAGAATTTTCCCTAAAATTCAATCACAAGTTTAAGGACCTATAAATATAATCAATATAAGAAGATTCACACTGACAATTTTATTAACACCAACTACAATGATTTGCTTTGTAAAGTTCATATTAAATGTAGATCCATTATATCAGGGGATAGTAATTTAACAATAATTACTTATGCATATGATTCATTCTTCCTGGTTCAAGATAATATTTGGATATTCGATATTTACAGCATTACAGAGAATATGTTGTTCCTGAGTGACTTAACATTGATTATAGTTATCTTGCTTTTATTATATATTATCCATAATAATTAGGTGAAAGATAAAGAAAACTTAAAACTAATTATGACCCCAAATTCCAGTTTATTCAACATCCTTCTCCTCAGATATTGACCAGAGTTCCTACAGATCACCCCCTACAACATATATGCACAGAGTGAAATTTCCATGAGGACAGGTATCTGATGCAAATCTGTGCAGTGAATCCTACTTTAAACACCCCATCCCCCACCCTGCCTAACAAAAGTGTTTGTTAATTTTTTTTTATTTTTTCTTTTCTCATCTTAAGGCCATAGAGAGAACATGAACTGTGCAGCCAGACTTTCTGGGTCCGATTCCCAGTTCTACAATTCACTTGCTGTGTATCCATCATAAATTATTCAAACTTTCTGGGTCCCAGTTTACATATCAGTCAACCTACGTCCTAGAGTCATCAAGTAAGAGGATCAACTGATATCAGACATATAAGTGCCTTAAACAGAACCTGATATAATCAATGTTATATTGCTGGCTACTATTATGAATGTGGGGCTGTCTCTATTATAAAACTTACTACAGGGCGCCTGGGTGGCTCAGTTGGTTAAGCGACTGCCTTCAGCTCAGGTCATGATCCCAGGGTCCTGGGATCGAGTCCCACATCGGGCTCCCGGCTCAGCGGGGAGCCTGCTTCTCCCTCTGACCCTCTCCTCTCTCATGCTGTTTCTCTCTCGCTCGCTCTCTAATAAATAAATAAATAAAATCTAAAACAAACAAAAAAAAAACTTACTACAGTATATTGTAATATCTGTTGCCAGCACAATGTCAGCATATTGATAAAAAGGAATAATATAAATATATATGTGTGTGTATATGTGTATATATATATATATATAATAGATATATATTCTCCTAAAACATATACAAAATATAAAATACAAAACATATATTTTGTTAGCTCAGAGCCTACCTCAGTGGTCAGCACATATTGACAATGCTATATAAATAGTTTAAATCAATTATCTTGGTCACCTAATTGGCATGTACATAAAAATAAGTTGACATACAATTTATCCCATAATTTAGGAATTAAATAACTTTGGCGTATATTTTGCATGTATAATTGTGACTTCTCCTGTAGGCAACTGAGAACTCATAGTAACTGTCTTCAACTATTTTATAATAATTACTTGCTCCTCATAATATTTCAAGAACATCGAACTATACTTTCATAATTAAACTTTAACATTTGTTGTTCAAATTTTTAAGATAGATTAAATGTCATTAAAGGAAATTTATATCTCTACATGTTTGTGTGAATAGGGCTAATTTTGTGTGCATATATGGGGAAAGGAGAGGGTGAAGAAAATGTTGGGAGTTTTTTTCCTTTAAATTAAAAGCCATAGATGATCCTGAAATATTTGATTGTTTACATTTAGTGAAGCCTCTAGTCCAATTTTTTGTTGTTGTTTAATTGTCCACACTTTAAAATGCATTTGTTTTCACAATAATGAGAACAGAAGACAAAGTTTACCTTCTTGATTTCTTTTGGCTGATGTATTCCCTTTTCTCTGCACAAACTCAACCATTATAATAACAATGAAAGTTGATTTTTGTCAGTTTTTGCTAATGTTCAAGAATATTTAGAAAACTAGATAACACAGCTAAAATGAAATCCGTGATGAAATTCTTTTTTCTTGTGTCCCCAATTTCCCAAAATCATTCTACACATCCATGAATTACAGAACTGGTTTTATTCTAAGTCCATTATTTAAAGGTAATGAAACTTTACCTTGTGCAAATAGGATTAATTATTCCCTACTGTCCTTTCCATAGGGAAAAATGTCAATGATTATTACTTATGCAAAACTAAGAAAGGCAAAAATTTTAAATCCCATTCATATGAAATGTATTTTTGCTACAAACTCATTTTTTGTTTCAAAAAGTAAATTTTCTAGGACAAGTGTCCTTCAGAATGTTCTAGAGCCCCCTGTAACAAATAGTACACATAACAGGTCTTGGCTTCTAAATATCATTGTTAACTAAAAGGAACCATAAAAGGAAATGACTGATTACAGGACTGGTTCAGGCAAAGCATACAATGAGCATGGAATACCAAGCTGTGTGAAACAGTAAGAAAGCTCAAGAAATGATGGGAATGTGGCAAAAGGGAGCAAGATTGAAGGAACTTCTACTCACCTAATTTGAAAAATTGAATTATCAAAATAAATTATCCCTTTTGTGGATTATGATGCATTGATTTAAAAATGATTCACACACAGCAAAGGAAAAAATCAACAAAACAAAAAGACAATCTTCTGAATGGGAGAACAGTATTACTCAGCCATAAAAAAGAATGAAGTCTTGCCATTTGCAAGGATGTGGATAGAACTAGAGTGTATTACGCTAAGTGAAATAAGTCAGTCAGAGAAAAACAAACACCATATGATTTCACTCATACGTGGAATTTAAGAAACAAAACAAATGAACAAAGGGAAAAAAATAAGAGAGAGAGAGACAAGCCAAGAAACAGACTCTTAACTATAGGGAACAATCTGATGGTTACCAGGGTGGGGGTGAGGGGTAGGTAAACAGGTGATGGGGATTAAGGAGCACGCTTGTGATGAGCACTGGGTGATGTATGGAATTAATGAAGCAATAGCAAAATATTATACAATACAATAAAAAATATTGTATACCTGAAACTAAGATAACACTGTATGTTATCTATATTGTAATTAAAATTTAAAAAAAGAAAACACAAAAGAAAAGGAAAGAAAAGAAGAAAATCGCCTTAATATTACCAGGCAATAATCCATCAATGGATGCTAAAATCAATGGTGAAATCTTGATAGAAAATAGGATTTTTACACAGCCTTAAAGCATCTACAACAGATTACAATAACTGGTTCTATTATTATGGAATGTGCTCTTAAAAGTCACCATGCTGGCGGTGGGGGGTGGGGGGTGGGAGGATTGGTTAGCCTGGTGATGGGTTTTAAAGAGGGCACATATTGAATGGAGTACTGGGTGTTATATGCAAACAATGAATCATGGAATACTACATCAAAAACTAATGATGTAATGTATGGTGATTAACATAACATAATAAAAATATATATATAAAAAAAAGTCACCATGCTATGCAAAATTGTAAAATAAAAACCATAGGATTTATGGGAAAATATAAAGATATCATCAATGACAAATAAAAAAAAGAAGAGACAGGAACCTAACAAAAATGGTAGCATATTAAGTGGTTAAGATATACATAGTATTATAATAAATATGGCACTTTACGCTGAGAAAGACTTGAAATTTGCTTCTAATTATTGATGTTGGATGAACTGCAGCTTGTAAGTTATTGTGAAGTGATGGAAGAAAGTTTATCTGAAATTGGGTAGGAAGTTGTAACATCAAATGTGGATAGGTTTGTCTCATGCCTCACATAGCCAATTGAGGTAGTAGGCAGATGTTTGAGGGGTGTGCATGTGTGTATTTTGAATATTCTCACAAGGCCTGGTCCAACTGGGTCTTGTTTTCTGTGTTCACCTAGTGTTTTTCCAGGACAAAATCACACATAAACAAACATACAATTTTTATGCTCAATTAGTTCTCTGATGTATCAATCGCATAAGAACAAATTTGTGTTTTCAAAAGAAATATTATAGCAGAACTAACTATACTAATTATAAAGTGGAAAATGGAATTTCACAGTGGAGAAATCTCACAGATGCTACCTTAACCAAATGATCACAGGTAATATTACTAATAATGGGACAAATTGCATTACATGCCATTTAATTGTTTAACAGTTGATTTAAAAAGTACTCCCCATGTTTGTTCACCTTTCTTAAGACCTCTTTCAAAATTCACTTTGTGATGTAAAATCTCTTGTATTAAAGACTAATACATATTTCTTTAAAAATTGTGTACCAGAAAAAGTCTCTCCTAAATAACATGTTTTATTCCTTCAAAGACAATTATATAATATATATATTTTTCTTTTTTACTATTTATGAGAACTCTCAGAAAAAAAGGTAATGCTTCATAACTAAAAATCTCATAGGCACTGGATTTATTTAATCTGCTCCTGTGGATTTATGGCTCCTTATATAAATTTTCAAATATTCACCCATCCATCCATATATCATTTATATATTAAGCAACTCATTATGTGCTGACATGAAAAATATCCTCATATTGTGTCTGTATTTGTAGATGAGAAAATACTTTTGGGGTAGAATTCATTGTCATGGAGTAGGTATATACATAACTGTTGCCCTGTGTCTCAATTTTTTGACTTAATTCCATTGTATTGAAACAGTCTACTTTGATATGTAGGACATTCTGTTGTGTTTTTTTTAAACCAGTAATGTGTAAAGATTAAGGTATGCATAAAGTTCATATCATATACTTATAAATCATATTACATACATCAAAAAATGATGCACACTAATCTGTCCAGCTGCCTTACCATGCATGCAATATGTAAATATTGGGAGATTAAAAGCTTTTTCTTTGAATTGACAGGTTTGTATGGATGCAACATAAAATAAAAATATTTGCATTATTATCTATGTTTTCAAAGCCATATTTTAAACATAATTTCAACTGAACACTAATTTACTCTCTTATCTTGAAAACACTGTCTTAAAGCATTTTAGATTGCATAAAAA
>NW_027701693.1:0-344 GCF_054177405.1 Leptonychotes weddellii | reverse complement strand
TTCATCATAAAGGACAGCTCACAGGAAAAGAGGCTGTAATAACTCTTCAGGTTTGGGAGCAGGGTTTGGTTAGGGAAGAGGCAAGCTGGTTCAAGAAGGGAGGTCAGAAATGAATGTCCCACTTCCCAGCCTTGAGATCACGCAACAGGTGGAGAAAATTACACAAAGGAGAGGAGACTTGGGCTGTGTGAGCTTGCAGACTCTTCATCGAAATAATCATTAAACTGATGAAAATTGCCAAACTACAAGTATTTAAAAATCTCTGGAAATTGACCTAAGATTAGGTAATTGAGAAGCATTTATTTAAATAAGTTTACAGAGTATTAGTCGAATAGTGTTAATCT
>NW_027701692.1:0-344 GCF_054177405.1 Leptonychotes weddellii | reverse complement strand
TCTTTCTGTCACCTTAGAGCCTCCAGCTTTCCTTCCAGGGCCTGTCAGACTGTGGTACTCTGCTATCCAGGGCATCAGGGACCTTGTTAGGGGGAAGGAAAAAAAAAAGTGATATATATTATAAATTATTATAAATAAATATCACATTATAAAATTATCTTATATACATTACATAAACATATATTAAATGTGTACAGTATATATTGAATTATTACTTATATCATTTTGTATATACTCTAGTAAATATAAATGTCATGTGTTATATAAAATACCATAGATTATATATAAATCTTATATCATGTGTATGTTATAAGTTGCATGCTGCATATACATATCATATATTA
>NW_027701691.1:0-344 GCF_054177405.1 Leptonychotes weddellii | reverse complement strand
GGGGTGGGGAGGAAAAGGAGGAAATGGTACAAACAAGAGAGGATCCTTGCAGACTTCCTCCTGACCCTCTGCTAAGAACTGAGCAGTGGGACCTATTCAACCCTCTGTACTTCAGTGCATAAGAAATAAATGTAAGGGACACTTCGGTGGCTCAGTCGGTTGAGCGTCTGCCTTCGGCTCTGGTCATGATCCCAGGGTCCTGGGATCGAGTCCCGCATCAGGCTCCTGGCTCAGTAGGGAGCCTGCTTCTCTCTCTGTCTGCTGCTCCCCCTGCTTGTATTCTCTCTCTCTCTGACAAATAAATAAATAAAATCTTAAAAAATAATAAAACAAAATAAAACCCT
>NW_027701690.1:0-344 GCF_054177405.1 Leptonychotes weddellii | reverse complement strand
GCAAGTTATGATGTTGACAAATATTAAAAAGTGTTTTACAGAGTTTAAATGTTTCACATTTACCATCTAATTTAATCCTGTGAAGAACAGCACAAAATAGTCTGGATAGATATTATTTTAATTTCAGTTTTACAAATACGTTATCTGAGTTTCATAGTTGCATAGGATCAAAACTGATTGGCAGCAATGGGATTGAATTCTCTTTTAGGATTCTTTTTTTTTTTTTTTCCAAATAGAAAACTATTTAATTAAAATGCCCACAAATACATGTTAACTTCATTAAACACTGAATTTAGTACTTATAAAAAGTTTCATTACGTTTAAACACAATTTCAAGTTAAATG
>NW_027701689.1:0-344 GCF_054177405.1 Leptonychotes weddellii | reverse complement strand
TCCTGAATTTACTAAGAGCTGGTATAAATTTTAAAAAGGAAAAAAAAGATAATCTAATTTAAAACAATTGTTTTGTTTTAATTTTATTATGTTATGTTAGTCACCATACAATACATCATTGGTTTTTGATGTGGTGATCCACGATCCATTGTTTTCGTATAACACCCAGTGCTCCATGCAGTACGTGCCCTCCTTAATACCCATCACCGGGCTAACCAATCCCCCCTACCCCCTCCCCTCTAAAACCCTGTTTGTTTCTCAGAGTCCATAGTCTCTCATGGTTCATCTCTCCCTCCAATTCCCCCCCACACTTTTCCCTTCCTTCTCCTAATGTGCTCCATGCT
>NW_027701688.1:0-344 GCF_054177405.1 Leptonychotes weddellii | reverse complement strand
TCTTCTCAATGAGCGATTACTTCATTGCTGTCTCCCCCAACAAGATCTCAAACACTTGTGCACAAAGCCCATGTCTTAACTTCCTTTGATTCCCATAGTCCTTGGCTTTGTGGCACCTTTGGACAGAAGCCTAGGGTAAGTACACTGGCTTTTTTAGAATCTCCATGACCTGTTTTGGAGCCCTGGCTTCACCAGTCACCAGCTGTCTGTGCTCTTTCATTTCCTCCTCGCTGCATGTGGATAAGACTAGCACCTATCTGGTGAGCAGGGACTGGGTGAGCTCATCACGCAAACTGTGTGCAGTAATGGCCCATGTCATAGCTGTTGCTGCCCTCACCATAGTG
>NW_027701687.1:0-344 GCF_054177405.1 Leptonychotes weddellii | reverse complement strand
GTTATCTACTGCTGTGTAACAAATTACCACAAACTCAGCAGTTTGTTTTTAAGATTTTATTTATTTTTTTGACAGAGAGAGACACAGAGAGAGAGGGAACACAAGCAAGGGGAGTGGGAGAGGGAGAAGCAGGCTTCCAGCCGAGCAAGGAGCCCGACGCAGGGCTCGATCCCAGGACCCTGGGACTATGACCTGAGCCGAAGGCAGACGCCCAGTGACTGAGCCACCCAGGTGCCCCCAAACTCAGCAGTTTAAAACAACAGACATGGGGCACCTGGGTGGCTCAGTCGTTGGGCGTCTACCTTCGGCTCAGGTCATGATCCCAGGGTCCTGGGATCGAGCCC
>NW_027701686.1:0-344 GCF_054177405.1 Leptonychotes weddellii | reverse complement strand
TTTCCCTAACCATATAAAGGAGAAAATAATGCTCTTTTTTTAAAGATTTATTTATTTATTTTAGAGAGAAAGCACAAGTGGGGGGAGGGGAGAGAGAGAGAGAATCCCCAGTGGACTCTCTGCTGAGCACAGAGCCCGACACAGGGCTCGATCCCACGACCCTGAGACCGTGACTTGAGCCAAAACCAAGAGCTGGACACTCAACCAACTGAGCCACCCAGGCGCCCCAATAATGCTGTCTCTTAAGTTCGGTGAGAATTACTAACAAAGCTTCTAAATTATCAAGCAGAATCCTTGGCATACACCTTCCCCAATATATGGCAATTATTATTATTCTCATTATT
>NW_027701685.1:0-344 GCF_054177405.1 Leptonychotes weddellii | reverse complement strand
TACCAACTTTCAAGGATAAACTACAGTATTTTTAGTTACAATCACCATGCTGTCTGTTAGATCACCTGAACATACTGGTCTTATAAGTGGAAGTTTGACCAGCATCTCCCTGTTTTCCCTACCCCACAGCCTCTGGTAGCCACCATTCTACTCTGTTTCTGTGCATTTGGGTTTTTTATATTCCACATATAAGTGATATCATACAGCATTGACCTTTCCTTTTCTGACTTTTTCATTTAGCATAGTGCACTCAAGGTCCACCCATGTTGTCACAAATGGCAGAATTTCCTTCCTTTTTATGATATATATATATCTTCTTTATCCATTCATCCTTGGGTGGACAC
>NW_027701684.1:0-344 GCF_054177405.1 Leptonychotes weddellii | reverse complement strand
TCATTCTTTTATATGGCTGGATAATATTCCATTGAATATATATACCATATGAGTGAAATCATATGGTATTTGGCTTTCACTGACTGACTTATTTCACTTTGCATTACACTCTCAAGCTCTATCTATGTCTTTGTAAATGGCAAGATTTCATTCTTTTATATGGCTGGATAATATTCCATTGAATATATATACCATATGAGTGAAATCATATGGTATTTGTCTTTCACTGACTGACTTATTTCACTTTGCATTACACTCTCAAGCTCTATCCATGTTTTTGCAAATGGCAAGATTTCATTCTTTTATATGGCTGGATAATATTCCATTGAATATATATACCATAT
>NW_027701683.1:0-6316 GCF_054177405.1 Leptonychotes weddellii | reverse complement strand
GTATTTCCTTTTTTCTCTATTTAAGGCCAACAATGTAGCAAAAGGGTGGGCTCTGGAGCCAAACTGCCTAGGTTCAAACTAAAGTCCTACCATTCACTAGTTGGGAGTCTTTGGGTAAGGAGCTTAACCTCTGGGGGAGCCTGGGTGGCTCAGTCGTTTAGCGTCTGCCTTCGGTACAGGTCATGATCCCTGCATCGGGCTCCCTGCTCAGCGGGGGGGTCTGCTTCTCCCTCTTCCACTCTCCCTGCTTGTGTTCTCTCTCTTGCTGTCTCTCTCTGTCAAATAAATAAATAAAATCTTCAAAAAAAATTAAAAAAAAAAAAGGAGCTTAACCTCTCTATGCTTTAGTTCATCATCTGGGGTTGTTTTGATATTATGTTTGTTAAGTGCTCAATAAATGTTAGGGATTAATATTTTTTGGTTGTTGTTATCCTGTCTTTGGGTGTCTTGCTTTCCTTGCAGTTGTCCTTCCAGGGATGATACTGAATATATTTAACAACCAGCAAGGCACTTGTCAGAGGTGACACGGGCCTCTGACCAATCAGAACAGACATGGGCCTCCTACCAATCAGAAGAGACAAGGGCCTCTGACCAATCAGAACAGACATGGGCCTCCTACCAATCAGAAGAGACACGGGCCTCTGACCAATCAGAACAGACATGGGCCTCCAACCAATCAGAACAGAAATTGGTCTCAGACCAATTAGAACAGACACGGGCCTCTGACTAATTAGAATGGGAGGAGGTAGAGAAGGGTCCCGAAAACCCCCTGTGTGCGGCAGGTGGTAGCTACGTCTTTTAGTTGCTACCTCATAACATGCGTTCCAGGAGAGCCTGGGGAAGCTGAGGAAGGACTGGGAGGTGGGAAGGGAGGGCAGACTAGTGGCTTTCTTAGCAATTTGTAGGGAAGTATTTAAACCATTTAAACATCACATACATCATAACCAACCATACCAGCTCAATGTCAGTAGCGTGCCCATCACTCTCTTTCCCACCCACTCCCCCATCCAGCGTGGCCCTTGCCTTGTCCATGTGGACCAGGAAGGAATCAATGAAGCCCTCCGGGGCGCTGGGGTCCAGCATTTCCCGGTGCCTCTCAATGTTCTCAGTGATAAAATCTTCCATTTCTTTAATTTTGCTGTGCACGCGAGTGTGGATGCCAGGAAAGTGTTTCAGGATGCCGGAGAGGAGTTCAAACATCCACAGGGAAGCAAGGAGGTCCCAGAGTCGGTTCTTTCTGGGCTGGCAGTGCAAGTTTGAGGTTGTACCCTGCACAGCAGAGCAATATCTGAAGGGTTTAATTCACCCCCTGGCCTTGGAGAATGTGCCTCCCAGTCGAGCAAACATGCACACACGTACACATACTCAGTGGTGCATGAACAAGTGCAGCCTGCCCCAATCACACTTACCTCTACAGGGATTTCTTCTCTCATAGGCCTCCCTTTCCTGAGGCCTATTTCCTACCTCCAGTCTGACTCATCACCTTTTGATGCCTTCTTGCATCGGTGTTAGGACAAAAAGCATCTGATTTTTGCCCAGGGTCCACCCACCCCAATTCTTGGCCCACCATGGAAACTTTGGCTTCACCTGGCCATAGAAAGAGCTAGCAAGATCGGAGAGATCGCTCACTAAATGAAGCAACTGTAGAAATCTGGGGTCCTGGTAATTAAAGCACTGGCCAAGAATGATGGTACAGATGATGTTAGCCATGGCGGAGTGAACGAAGAAGGTGGGATCCAGATAGGCCCCTGTGAACAGGAGTTCTATCACGGTGGGGCCCTACATGGTCCTTCTGGGAGGCTCTGACCTGGCTGGTGCCATCTTAGCTTGGTTGGTTGGTTTCTTTCTCTTTCCCTTGGGCAGACTGACTTTCACTGGGTCTCTTCTCATGCCTTTTTCTGGACATCTCGGGCTCTGTGTCTTGTGGTTTTCTTGGGCTCTGTCTGGGTCTGACTTTCTTGGTGCACCTGCATCTTTCTCTGGTGTTGTCTCTGACTCCTTGAGACTCAGCCCCTTCTTCCCTGTCCTCTCTCTTTTCATGCCCCTGTCTTCGTGGCCCCCTCCTTGGCCTTGCTGTCACTTTGTGTCTCCCCTCACTCTATTCCTCTCTTTACCCTTTTCTTTCTAAGTCCTTTCCTTACAGTTTCTGCTTCTGGATCGATCTTTGTCAGTGTCCTGGGTTTTCCCTCTGACTTGCTTTCTCTGTCTGTCTGCTTTCTCTGCCTATTTCTCTCTCCATCCCTATTTTCTTCATTCTCTTTCTCTTTTTCTGTCTCTGTCTCCTTCTCCCTTTCCCTGAACTTGTCTCTGTATCTCTCTGTCTCTGTCTCTGGGTCCTTCTGTCCCCATCTCACCCTCCCCCTGCCTGCCTGTCCATCCCCTGCCCCAGCCCCTGGGCTCAACCCGGGATTTCTGCAGCTCCTTCACCAGACACTGAGCCTCCTCCTGGATTCACTTCTCAGTGCTCTGCTTCCCCATCCCGAAGTCCCTCATCGTGAGCTGAGAGAATTGCCGAAGGGCCTTCCAAGACTTTCCACTGGCAAAGACCACACCTGATTGGTGGGGCATGGAGGGAAGGCAGGGAGGTGTCCCCTCGTCTTTTCCCCAACCCCCAACCCCGTGCCCCACTCACCTTTTCCCCTGAGAATAGGATCAATGAAGGCAATGCGCCCTCGGCCAGAGAGAGCCTCAGCTTGATCCACCAGAGCCTCCTTCACTGCCTTGTACCCACACAGGATGACAACAGGCCAGGGTCCCGGGTAGACTGTGAAGACATCCCCGTATTTCTTCTGCAGCTGTGGAGGTGGGGTCCAGCTCTCACTCTCTCACTCAAGAGAAGAGTCTTCCCCTTACACCTGGATCACACCCTCCAGCCTAGCCTAACGACCACCACCCGTCCCCTTCGAATCCCTATCAAGGAAGAAAGGAGACCTGAACTCTGTGGCCTCATCCAAGCCTCCCTCATATGCCCTTGCCCCAAATGTTCTCCTCTCCCAGCTTTTCCAAGAACTCTCCCAGCTTCGAATTCTAAAAATGACAGAGATTCTGGGCGCCTGGGTGGCTCAGTTGGTTAAGCGTCTACCTTCAGCTCAGGTCATGATCCCAGGGTCCTGGGATTGAGCCCTGCATCAGGCTCCCTGCTCAGCAGGAAGTCTGCTTCTCCCTCTCCCTCTGCCCCTCCCCTGGCTCCTGCTCTTTCTCTCAAATAAATAAATAAAATCATTTACAAAAATGACAGAGACCCCTCACATACGAGCTCTAGTACCTCTCCCTCCCAACTCCTGTAGGACACAGCTCAAAGCCCCACATCTATCATCATAATTTCTCCCTCCAGTCTATCTTCCCTGCATTACTTCTTATAGGAATTCCAGAAACTTCTCTCATGGACATATTGAGCCAGATAGCAGATGGAGGCTGGAAGAAGACAATCCCCAAGCTGGCCTGAGAAGTCCCACCCACAGTTTGAACCCCAACTGCCTTGCTGCTTGTGAGCTCTTACCTGTCCACCCACCTCCTGCTTTCCACCCCCTTCACCCTCCCCATCTCACCGCCTGGAAGGTCTTGAGAAAGCCCTGGTGGTCTATTTGCAAAATGTTCCCCAGGAAGGGCAGAGGCCAAGGTCCTGGAGGGAGGCGGCCCTGGGAGGCTGGGTGACCCCAGAGTAGCAAGAGGCCAATAAGGATTGAGAGAAGCAGGAGGGCTGACAGTACCATGGTCCTGGCTGTGTCTACCTTCTATCCTGCCATCCCTCTTTAAAGGGAGGCTGCTCTGTTGCTTGTCACCTTTTCTCGCCCCCCCCCCGTGGTCTGTGTGGGCGGGTGTGCCATAAATCTGCCTTGGGACACCTCTTGGTAACTCTCCAGCGGCAACAGGGAGCCCAAAGGTGGCAGGTGTTGCAGAAGCCAGGAAGTTTAGCATTTCATATGGGTCCCAAAACCATTCTATTGGTCTCTGGCTGGCCCAAGGTATCTTAGCAGGCAATGCCCTTGAACCTGGAATACCTTCCTGAAGGAAGGGTAGTGGTGCCCGCAGGTGGAACATGTAGAGGGTGGTGAGGGACGGTTGCACCACAAGGATGGCTCTTGGCCAGTTCTCTTAGAGGGTGGCATTGCATCATGAGGGACTGAGAATAGCTTGAAGGCAGAATTGGTGCATCTTGTGTTCTTTGGGAACAGGGATTTGTTCTGGGCATCAAAAGAAAGTGAGATATGAAGAAAAAGACTAGGTCTGATGGGAGGCTAGCTCCATGTTGGGTGCATTTGGGGTTGCCTGATTCAACCATTCATTCATTCATTCATTCCTCAACAAGTATTTTGCCTTCTTGGAGCTGGCATGGCAGTGAAGAAATTCTCACCTTCCAGAAAGATCCCTAGTGACCTGACAATAAATGGGTCTCACATAAAATAGCATGGATAGGGGATGTCAGGCTTTGGATGTTTATTTGAGTGTCAGGGGGATTGAAGGGCACTATCGGGGAATCCAAGGCACCAGTTTAGAATCATGCACCTCAGGTGGCCATGGGCCGAGGACGCCCTTACACAGAGGGAAGCAGTAGGGAGAGTCAGTGAGAATGAGGACAGCAGTGTACAGCAATGGTCTACAATGTGGGTGAACCTCAAAAATATTATGCTGAGTGAAAGAAGCCAGACACAACAGAGCACATATTGTATGATTCCATTTACATGAAATACACAGAATAAGCAAAGCCATAGAGACCAGAAGCAGATTGATGGTTGCCAGGGGCTGAGGGGAAGGGGGGATGGAGAGAGACTGCTAATGGGTGTGGGGTTTTAGTCTTCGGGGATGAGAATGTTTGGAACTAGATAGTGGTGGTGGTTGTACACCGTTGTGAATGAACTCAATGCCACTAAATTATACACTTTAAAATGCTTCATTTTATGTTATATGAATTTCACCATAATTTTAAAATATATTGTGGGGGGTGGGGGCGCTGGGTGAAGAATTTGAGTTTGAGAGCCAGGGAGACAGAGTATGAATCTTGCTCCTCCGCTCCCAGCCATATGACCTGGGACAACTGATGCCAGTCCTTGGCCTTTGTTTACTCATCTGTAAAATGGGCACAATCATTATACCCACCCCATGGAAATACTGGAAGGAGGATTCAAGTGAGATCGTGTTTGCACAGGTCATGGAGCGCAAACAGTTGCTACAGGGAGGTGGTGGTGGTTCTGAGGAAGGGGGGAGTCACTGGGGGTAGCTGTGGCCTGAGAGGCAGAACTGAGCCAAGTCTCCTCCCTTCGCTCCCAGTTTTTATATATACACCACATCCGGAACTCTGTTAACAAAGGAAAGAAAACACTTCCATGAGTCTTTACAAGAGCTGCAGAATGATGGACTGAGATGAGGTGGCAGAGAGGACTTTGCCAGGGAGGTTGCACCTAGGAGGGGAAGGATGCTGGCTGGCAGTGGGTCTCTCAGTGACAGGAAGACCCAGAGAGAGGCAAGGAGCTGTTCTCTGCAGAGATGGGGACACTTCATGATCCTGGGATCCTTTGACCCCCTTCCCTCAGCATCCTCCATGAGCCAGAAAGCTGATCTGGTACACTGGGGGCACTTTGCCCACACCACTCTCCTGGGGTGTGAGGTCAATGTCCTCAGGGGCCACGGGGCTGGCCACAGAGAAGTTCTGGAGGATGGTGATGAAGAAGAGGAATAATTCCATGCGGGCGATGCCTTCACCAAGACAACTGCGTTTCCCTGTGGGCACAGAATATCACCAATATGGGCACGGAGCCGATGCACATCCTTTGCCCTCTCACATCCCAAATCCAGACATCTGTGTCCATTGCAACAGATTTGTATGGGATTGGCCTTTAACCTGCAATTCAGGGTGGACTTTTAGGGGGTTCCTGGGCCCTCTGAAACCAGGTGCAAACATTTGGGTGGATGGGCCTTGCACATTTTTTTTCCAGGAGAGAGTTTGTAGCTACTGTTAGATTTCCAGAAGGTTCAGTGGCCCCCAGAGAAAAAAGACACATTTCTGGTTGCGTGTGTGTGTGTGTGTGTGTGTGTGTGTGTCTGTCTGTCTGCCTCCACTGTGCAGGTATGTGCACATTTCTGACAACATTTTTAATGTCTTTCATTTCTAATATGGGGAGAATAGTACCCATCAAATAGGGCTATTGTGAGGTTAAAGAAATTAATATTTGTAAAAATTCTTAGACTAGCTACCTGGCCTGTACTAAGGATACTGTAGGTGGTTATTGCTTTGTGTTTCTTTCTGGGTGTGCGTGGTGGGGAGTGTGTGCGTCTGGGACGAGTGTATGTGTGGTAGGGAATGCATGTGTGGAGGGGC
>NW_027701682.1:0-344 GCF_054177405.1 Leptonychotes weddellii | reverse complement strand
TGAGTCGGGAAATGGGTTCTCTCACAGGATCTGGCTCTAGATGAAGACCCTAAATACAAATATATAATTGGTGGACAAGGAGGAGTTAGCACAGAGAGAGTAAAGGCTGTGGGGAGACTTCTACACAGCATGCATATAAACCCAATTTCTAAGGCATGTGAAGAATCTAAGAAAGTGAAGAAAGAAGGTAACAAAATCACTTGGAATAAGAATGCACTGTAGGTTAAAATAATTATATAGGTGAATTTGACAAGGCATTTTATGTCTACGGCCATCCCACCCTGAACGCGCCCGATCTCGTCTGATCTCGGAAGCTAAGTAGGGTCAGGCCTGGTTAGTACTTG
>NW_027701681.1:0-344 GCF_054177405.1 Leptonychotes weddellii | reverse complement strand
TTTACTGGAAATAACAGGCCTCTTCTCCCTAGCACAGTTCAAAATTCCAGACTCCTAGAAGGAGAGCAGGTGGTCAGCATAGAAAACATTGTTTTTACCATAAGCCGCCAATATTGGTTAGGGAATGGTGGGGACATTTCTGGATTCCAAGTTCCCAGAGGCCAGCTATGGTTAGCCTTGCAAGCAGGCCCCCCAAGGACAGCGGTCTCTGCAGTCTGTGATTCTAAATTCTAGAAATGCCAACTGGCGGCAGAAATAAACCCCGAAGGAAGTTTGTACTTAAAATTGCTTCATGTGGTGGGGCGCCTGGATGGCGCGGGTCGGTTAGGTGCTGGACTCTTAGT
>NW_027701680.1:0-344 GCF_054177405.1 Leptonychotes weddellii | reverse complement strand
CTTTCTCCCTCCGCCCCTCCATGATTGGTTTTCACTTATTATTATAGGCTCCTGGAGGGCAGGGACCAGGGCTTATCTGTTTATCTGTTTCCTGGCATGTAGCAGGTGCTTGATGCAAATCTGTGAATTGCCAAAGCATTTTCCTGAAGTGGGCACATGGAAGCCTCTGGATTTGCAAGGTGCCCATAAGGTTGTGCTCCTAACAGGAGAGAAAGAGAAGACAGGACTGCTTGCCTTTTCTGAGAAAGCCATTCTGATGTGATCTCACCTCTGGGTCCTGTGGTGGGAGAGTCCAGTGATTAGGGGTGTGGGTTCTGGAATTTGGCAGCTCTGAGCTCACACCT
>NW_027701679.1:0-344 GCF_054177405.1 Leptonychotes weddellii | reverse complement strand
TCCCTCCTGGTTCTCCTCCCCCACCTCCCTCCTGGTACTCCCCATTCCACCTCCATCCTATTATCCCACCACCACCTCCCTCCTGTTACTCCTGCCCCAGTCTGTCCTGCCTCTCTGCCCCAGCTTCTATCATCTACACACTGTAAAGGGGCTGGGTGTCCCTTCCCCAGGAGACGGCATCCCCCTCGACCCCCCTCCACACCTCACTCCACTCCTCCACGCCAGACCCTGATGCCTCTTAAGATGCTCACCACACATCCTTGGGCCACAGAGTAGATTAGGACCACTATGAAAATACACAAGATGGTGCGGATCTGGATCGTCAGGCATCCTGGAAAACACTG
>NW_027701678.1:0-344 GCF_054177405.1 Leptonychotes weddellii | reverse complement strand
TGAAACTGAGTAAGTGTAAATATTTTGGACTTAGTCACCCTTAAGAGTATATGGGGTGTTTTTTAAAGTGACACTTTTTTTTTCTATTTAAAGATAATACAAGTTCATTATAGAAAATTCAGAAAAAATTTAGTATGATAAAAACTTTGTCTATCAATACCCCTTTGACATGAGGCTAACTCTGTAGATATTAACTACTATTAACATTTTGGAACTCCCACTTGTGGGGTATGTATTTTTTAAACAAAATTGAGATTATATTGCATATGTTTTCTGTCCTGCTTTTCACATGACATATTCTGAGCATTTTTCCAGATCAGTAAAATTCAAAAATTTAACATAAT
>NW_027701677.1:0-344 GCF_054177405.1 Leptonychotes weddellii | reverse complement strand
GGGCTCCGCCTCTGCAGCCTGCTTCCCTGCTTCGTTACCTGGGAGCTCTGCCACACTTAGGCACCCCTGGTCTTTCTGTGACCCCGAGGGTCCTGAGACCACACTGTCCCGGAGGGTTCCACCCCCCGCTTAGCCACCAGAGTGACGTCCCTCAGCGGAGCAGACTTTTAAAAGTTCCGATTTTGTGCTCCGTGGTTCTCAGTTGCCAGAAGCGGCCGACGGAGGCCCCTCCCCCGCCGTCTATCCTCCCGAATATCGCCTCGGATTCACTTCTCCGCACGTCCTACCTTCCAGAAGGTGGTCGCTTTTCTGTCCAGAGAGTTGTTGCTACTCCTTTCTTCGAT
>NW_027701676.1:0-344 GCF_054177405.1 Leptonychotes weddellii | reverse complement strand
CTATCCTGACCTTTGAGATGGGTGCTTCCTAGCATTTGCAGCATTGCTGGTAAGAGCTCAGTAACATGGAAAAGTGTGAGGGTTCAACCTCATGGAGTTACAAATATGGAATTATTTTCTAAACCAAATATTTTTGAAAATAAAACTTCAAATGTAAAGAGTATAACTTGGTCTTATTTTTTAGCATATTTGGAACAGAGCTGTTAGTTCAAGGCTTGAATCTAGATAATTTCTTTATAGGATTTAATCTGTCAAGATTTAGGCCTATATATAAAAACTTCAGAGTGTCAGTAGCTGTGACAACACATTTAAATTAAATAAAATCTGTAACAAACCACTTTATT
>NW_027701675.1:0-344 GCF_054177405.1 Leptonychotes weddellii | reverse complement strand
TGACAAAAGAATCCAATGTGCAGGAGGTTCGATGTCCAGTCACTGTCTGTGGAGATGTACATGGGCAATTTCATGATCTCATGGAACTGTTTAGAATTGGTGGCAAATCACCAGATACAAACTACTTGTTTATGGGAGATTATGTTGACAGAGGATATTATTCAGTTGAAACAGTTACTCTGCTTGTAGCTCTCAAGGTTCGTTACCGTGAACGTATCACCATTCTTCGAGGAAATCATGAGAGCAGACAGATCACACAAGTATATGGTTTCCATGATGAATGTTTAAGGAAATATGGAAATGCAAATGTTTGGAAATATTTTACAGATCTTTTTGACTATCTT
>NW_027701674.1:0-344 GCF_054177405.1 Leptonychotes weddellii | reverse complement strand
ATCCCCCCCCCACCCCTTGGTCTTTCAGCTGCATTTGTGCCCGTTCCTTCTACGCAAAGCCTGTAAGGGCTGTCTCCTCTGCCTTGAATGCTCTTAATCCACCTCTCCCTGCACCACTCCTTTTGCCTGGACTTCTGCTCATCTTTTTTTTTTTTTAATTTATCTGAGAGAGAGAGGGCACAGAGACAGAGTGAGAGGGAGAAGCAGACTCCCCGCTGAGCAGGGAGCCCATCACGGGGCTCGATCCCAGGACCCTGAGATCACGACCCGAGCCGTAGGCAGATACTTAACCGACTGAGCCACCCAGGTGCCCCCACTTCTGCTCGTCTTTTAAGTCTCAACCT
>NW_027701673.1:0-344 GCF_054177405.1 Leptonychotes weddellii | reverse complement strand
GCTCTCCCAGTAGAGAAGTCTTTCCTGGCACCGGACCACAGTCTTGACTGTTGCAAGATTGCCCTTTTTGGCAATCAGAGCGCTGACTTTGTAAAAGACAGTTAAAGACCCTGATAATGAAACCAACTTTGGGGGAAACTTAGAGCCGGGCTGAGAGTGAAGGATGGGTGGAGAGATCAGGCTGGCCTTTGGATACATCAAAGGCACCAGAGCCAGCTCGGGCACTGGGAACCCTCAAGGCCTCTCCTGAGCTGGATCAGGAGCATTCTTGGAACCCCTCTCACCTGGCCACAGCTGGTGGATGTCATCTACACAGGTAGGAAGTGGAATTGGGGAGAATAGAG
>NW_027701672.1:0-6316 GCF_054177405.1 Leptonychotes weddellii | reverse complement strand
TTTTTTTTTTCTTAACATATATTGCATTATCAAATTCAGATTTTAAAAGCATAGCGTCTGCCAGTTTGCAGCCTTGCAGTAGTCATTCCAGAAACGTTCATTAAATGCCTACTCTGCACCGGGCGCTGCCCTACATGCTGGTGCTCCTAGCGTGGGCAGGAACTGGCCCTGCCCGCGTGGACTCACGTCGGGGAAATGGCCCAGAAACCACTGGCATTTCCTGAGTATTATATACCCTCCGGGGCCTTCCGCTATGATTGCATCCCACTTAATCTTCACAGCCACCTATGAGGAAGGTGCTGTCATCATTCCCATTTTACAGACGGCAAAGCTGAGGCACAGATTAAGTGACTTGCCCAGATCACATAGCCAAGAAGTGGCAGAGCTGGGATTTGAACCCATGTAGTCCAGCTCAAGAGCCTCTGCTCTTACCCACGAGGCTACTCTGCTAGCTTTCCCCCTTGTCCCCAACTTTGTGGCACCCTCTCCCCATTGTCCACACTCACTAGTGCCAGGCCCAGAGCTCACCCTTCACAGGTGAGGTCTCATTTAATCCCCCAAGAAGCCCATGAACAGGGGCTGCAATCAGCCCCACTGAACAGATGGGGAAACTGAGGCTCACAAGGATGCGTGGCTTTGGGATTAGTGCTGTGAGAGAGGACAGTGGGAGCCCAGAGGTGGGATACCCGCCCAGCCCTGACATAGGAAGGTGGACAGCGTGTGTCTGGGCCCCAGGAATTTTGGGTTGGGTTGCTCATATTAACAAGCCCAATTTAATTCCTACCCCAGACAAACTCCCTTCCCCCACGGTGTCTCACTTGAGCCTCGTTCAAGCCCAGGGAGGGGGGCCGGACAGACATTGTGATGCCCATTTTATGGATGGAAAAACTGAGGTCTCAGAAATGAGTGCAGAGGCCAGGGGCAGAACTCAGGCCCCCTTGCCCCAGCTTCTCCTTCTCTCTCATCCTTGTTCTGGAGCATTTCCTTCCATGCTAGGAGTAACAGTCCAGCGTCGATGCAGCAAATCACTGTGTGCCAGGCTCTGTGCCCAGCACTTCACAGGTATAACTATGTTTAAGTCTTACCACTCCGTGAAGCAGATACCGTTATCCCATTTGACAGATGAGGAAAATGAGGCTCAGAGAGGTGAAGGAACTTGCCTAAAGTCACACAGCTGGGAAGTAACATGGCCAGGCTCCAAACCCGGTTTGCCTGATTCCAGCATTCTTTCCAAAGATATTTCATTTCCCTTCTGTCTTTGGAAGAGGAAGCACATGGGTGGACCGATGGGCAGGACAGATGCCAGGGGCTGTGCCCATTGCCTGTGATAGTTGAGCGCCAGGCCCTCCCAAGGCCCTCATGCTGTTGCCTTTTCTCTTGCAGGGACTGAAGCCCATGGATTCCAACGGCTTGGCTGATCCCTACGTTAAACTGCATCTCCTGCCGGGAGCTAGCAAGGTACCATATGGCCTGGGCCTCTCGGCAGGCTGGGCACATGGGCCCTGGCAGGCACCCAAGGTTCCCAGCTCAGAGCCTGAAATAGGCCCCCTATCTGGCCCCAAACTCCCCTCCTCCCTGAGTGGCAAAGTCCTTGCAAGGGGTGAGGGGTAGACCAGGAGTTACTCTTCCTTGAGGGGCAGGCACTCTGCCCATTTCTCCAACCCAGAAACGTGGCCTCCAGGGAGCTGCCGAAGGCCAGGAGAGAAGCAGAAGCCCCAATTATGCCATCCACCTGCTCAGATACCTTCAGTGCGTCCCCAGTGCTGACCATGGCTCACCTCCCCCACTCACTTTATGTCCCAACCAAACGCTTCTCCTCTCTCTAGGCTGTGGTGCTAAGCACTTGAGAAAATGCTTGTTACTGAGTGAAAATGCACTACTGCCCCACTCGCCTTTCTCTCCCCTTCCAGCTCACTCACCTGCTTATCACTACCTTGCTCTGGGGAAGGACAGTGGAGTTAATTCTCCTCTCTTTGGATGGACCCACTCAGAGCACATGGCTAGACATGAAAGGGTGCTTTCTTGGAGTTTATTTTCTGCTTTGTTGTGTTAATTTGACATGCATGGCACACTGGGGCTCAGAGAGGTTGAGTAACTTTCTCCAAATCACACAGCTGGGGAGCAGTGGAGCTGTTTGAACCCAGGAAGTCTGCTTCCTGAGCCTTGCTTCTGCTTCCACACGGGCGGTGGGGGGGTGGGGGGGTGGGAAACAAGAATGTCTGTACACTTGGTTGCATGATCTTGGGAAAATGGCTGTTAAAAATCTCTGCAAGTATGAAATATGCCCCCTAACACAAAGAGGACACACATGTGTGTATTCACATACACACTGTCTCTCACTCTTTCTTTCTTTGGATCAAGAAAGGAGAGTCCCTCACCTGACCATGGCCAAACTGTGAAGTGTTTGGCCACTACTCATTCTAACCCCCCAGTGACATTTGCTTCTTTCTCCTCGAGACTCTCTTCTTTGCTCACGCCTGAATCCAAACTGGCTTTGCCAAAGCGTCCAGTGAGTCATTTACATGTTAGTATGAATTAGATTTGCTACCAGGCCACCTCTTGTGGATATAGTGCATGTTTCGCTGTCTTTCTTAGAGTAAAATGAAAACCTTGTCCCCTAAGGACTTTCAGGCATGGAGAATGCTATTTGGGGAGACAGAAGAAACCATTTCAGTACCCCCAGAAATTGTTTTTCACTGCTTATAAGTGGGTGACTCTTTATTTCTGCCTTTCTGGCCATAAATCATATTTTTTTCTCATGCTCTCTAATCTTAATGGAAAGTTCAAAGAGAGGGCCCAGCACATGGAGGGTGGGTGGCCCAGTGTCCAGCATTGGTGATGGCTGTAGCCGGCATTGGGGATGCCCTCCACTCACTGAGAGCATGCATTTTGGGAGCAACTGAGCCCCCGGACGCTTGTTAGGGGAGTGGACTCCTACATCACCCACTCACTCCCACCCACACACCCCATGTCAACCCAAAGGATGGGGCTGCGGGGCTGGCTTCCCACCAAGGCAGGTGTCTGTCCATCTCTCTGGGCTCTAGTCCAACAAGCTTCGTACAAAAACTCTGCGGAACACCCGGAACCCCGTCTGGAATGAGACCCTTGTCTATCATGGCATCACAGACGAGGACATGCAGAGGAAGACCCTCAGGTACCTGCCGGGCAGGTGGGCAGAGAGGGGGCTGAGGCCGGGCAGATTGAGACGCGTAGCTACCAGAGGCCACTCTTGAAAACATAGCTGCATTGTTTTTTTCTTTCTTTTTTACTTCTACAAAAACAACATATGTTTCTGGTAGAAACTTTTGAAAATACAGGCAAACAAAACTCTTGTTTTGGTGTCTGGATGTTCAGGTTGTGTGTGTATGTATTTGTGCGTGTGTATTTACGTATGTGTGCAAACATTCCTTATAAAATTAAGTACTCTAAAAACAGACCATTCTAATAATTAATTAGCCTCTCTTACTTAACAATGTATTGATGCCATTTCATATTCTTATACAGTGTTTTGTTAAACTGCATTTTAAATTATGTAAGTAGGGCGCCTGGGTGGCTCAGTTGGTTAAGCGACTGCCTTCGGCTCAGGTCATGATCCTGGAGTCCCTGGATCGAGTCCCGCATCGGGCTCCCTGCTCGGCAGGGAGTCTGCTTCTCCCTCTGACCCTCCCCCCTCTCATGTGCTCTCTCTCATTCTCTCTCTCTCAAATCAATAAATAAAAAAATATTTAAAAAAAAATAAATTATGTAAGTAATAAGTAAATACACTTTTCTTATTTAAAAAAAAAAACTTATAGAGCAGGCAAAGCTCCTTTTAAATGTTAGTCCCCAGGGCGCCTGGGTGACTCAGTCCATTAAGCATCTGCCTTCGGCTCAGTCAGGATCGAGCCCTGAGTCAGGCTCCCTGCTCAGCGGGGAGTCTGCTTCTCCCTCTCCCTCTGCCTCTCCCCCCTGCTCACTCTCTCTCCTGATCTCTCTCTCCTGCTCTCTCTCAAATAAATAAATAAAATCTCTTTTAAAATTAAAAAAAAAAAATGTTAGTCCCCTCCACCAGCCTGGGTCTGCTTCCTCCCTCTGTGAGTGTATGTATATTCCTACTACTGTTTACAACATAGAGCGTATCATGCTGTATAGATCTGCAACTTGCCTTTTTTCTTAACACTATATTTTGGAGTTAGAGCCATGGGAAGACATTTAGATCTGCCTAATATTTGACTGCTTCAGATTATTACACAGAATGGTTTATCTCAAATTTTTAAAAATGTTTTATAATTAAATATTACAAAGGTACAGAAAAGTGTAAACATAATAAGACAAACATCCATAAAGTCAACCCTCAGTCTTTTAGAAAAATCTTAATATTTTGCTGTATGTGCTTCAGCTTTTTAAATTGTTATTATGTTCAAGAAAGAAAGCATTGCAGATGCAGATTGAGGCTCCTCTCGTACACCCCCATCCCCTCCTTCTCTTCTTTCCCCCTCAGGGCTAAACGCCACACGGAATTTTATGGGTGTCATTCCCAAGCATGTTTTATACTTCAGCTACATGATTATGTATCTATAAACAATGATGGTATTGTCTGACATGTTTTTAAATTTTTTTAAAGATTTATTTATTTGAGAGAGAGAGAGAGCATGAGCATGAGCAGCAAGCAGGGGCAGAGGAAGAGGGAGAGGGAGAATCTCAAGCAGATGCCCCACTGAGTGCAAAGCCCGACACGGGGCTCGATCTGACCCGAAATCAAGAGTCAGACACTTTAACCGACTGAGTCACCCAGATGCCCAGGTCTGTTTTAAATTTTATGTAAATGTTTATCAGTGTATTCAGCCAGCGTCCAGGGGAAGGACGTTTAGGTTGTTTCCAGCTTCTCTCTTTTACAAAGTTGCAACGAGCATCCTTTACTCTTCCTTGTGTACATACTAGTGTTTCCTTAGGGTAGAAGCCAAAGGGGAGCGTTTATTGGATCATAGTAGATGTTTTGTTTTTTGTTTTTTTACAAGTCATACAAACCGCTTTTCAAATTGGCGTTCCACGTATATTCCTGCCAGCTACACTATTATTTTAAGTAAACATTTTTATTGCAGGGTAACAGCCATTTAGAAAAATGCACACCTAAAAACTGCACAGACTGATGAGTTTTTACAAAGTGAACACACTGCGGTCCGAGAACAGAACATTCCCAGACCACAGACACCCTTCCCCCGGTACTGTCCCTGTAGTGAGGACCCTCCCCTCAGGGTGTTCACTACCCTAACTTCTAAAGGACAGTGAACTCAGTCTGGTTTTGTACTTTACGTAAACGGAATGGTACAGCATGACTCTTTTCTGTCTTTGCACTTAATATTGTATTTGTGATACTTGCCCAAGTTGTTCTGTATAGTTGTAGATTATGGATTCTTGTCACTCTTTATTTTTTTTAAGATTTATTCATTTATTTTAGAGAGAGAAAGAGAGCAAGAGGCAGAGGGCGAGGGAGAGAGAGAATCCCAAGCAAACTCCCCGCTGAGCACAGAGCCCGATGTGGGGCTCGATCCCATGACCCCAAGATCATGACCTGAGCCGAAATCAAGAGTCTGATGCTCAGCCACCCAGACGCCCCATCTTGTCGCTCTTTACTATCCCATTGTGTGACTATACCACAGTTTTATTTATCCATTCAACTGTTAAGGGACAGTTGGTTGGTTTTCATTATAATAGTACTGCTAGGAACATTCTAGTGACATTGTATTATGCATGCTTTTCTTCTAGGAGTGTAATGGTTGAATCATAGTGTATGTATACGCTCAGCTTTAGTAGAAACTGACAATTTTCCATAGCGATTGTACCAAATGACACTCCTACCAGCAATGTACGAGAGTCCCTGTTCCTCCAGCCTCATCAATACTTGGTCATTCTGGTCATTCTGGTGGGTGTGTAGTAGTGTTGCATTATGGTTCTGCCTTTCCCTGATGACTCATTACAACACTGTTTTCCACGTATACAGTTATATTCTTATGGTTATCTCATTTTTCTTCAGTAGTCCCCCATTATAGAATACATACGTTATTTCTGCTTTTTCACAACTAGGAACAATACGGTGATAAACATCTTTGTATGTCTTTGAGATAAATTCCTAGAACTGGCATTATTAGGTCAGAAATGATGATTATTAAGTCTTTGGAGACACATGGCCCTGCAGAGGGACGGGGTTGGTTACATGCTCACCAGCCAAGTAGAGACAACTTCTTTTTCCAGTCCTAAACATTGTGGGACTCAGCCATGAGGGTGCTCTGGCCCTCCAGCGCTTTGAACATTGTTCAACAAATGTTGATGGCCAAGG
>NW_027701671.1:0-344 GCF_054177405.1 Leptonychotes weddellii | reverse complement strand
TGGTGGGCTCACTCGCCGCTCCCCTCAGCGGGACACCGCTCACCAGCCACTCTCTTGTAGGGCTCGGTTTTGGTTTGCAGACATAACTTGTCCATTGAGAGGCAGACGAGAAGCCCAGCAACGTTCTGGGAAGGTAACCGAGAACGCACAGCTCTGGGGTGCTTTTGCTGCTCCTGCAGAAGCACCAGGACACACCACCGCTGCGAATGTCTAACTCGCTTTGGGGGATCTAGAGCAGGAGTTCTCAAAGTGTGCGCTTGGAACCCTCCTGGGGGTCTCTGAGACCTTCCAGGGGCCCAAAACATGAAAGCGATTTTTTAAAAAAGATTTTATTTATTTATTTG
>NW_027701670.1:0-344 GCF_054177405.1 Leptonychotes weddellii | reverse complement strand
TTGTATATTCAAGTCCATTATAAATTATAACATTACCATTTGGCTCTATGTGTTTCCTATCTTATTTGATGAAATATTTGAGTAAATTCCAATTCATTCTAAGTTGGATTATTTTGATGAAAGAATGTGATGAGAACTGTATTTGTGGGTGATCCCAGGAAGCTGGAGGAGGGCATTGAGGGAAGTAAGACCTGGAAGACCAGGAAGCCATAACAGACTATGTTAGAGTCAGATTTATTTATGGCTAAGAAAAATGTGTTTTGTGTGTATTTGTGTGCGTGTCACACCACCAACATCACCACAAATATAGAAGATTTGTAAGAGGACTTATCTGTGCCTAATTC
>NW_027701669.1:0-344 GCF_054177405.1 Leptonychotes weddellii | reverse complement strand
GTTTATGGCAACCGTGAGCTGAGAGCCCGCGCCTGGGCTCTGCCTCTGCCGCTGGCTTCCCTGCTCCGTTACCTGGGAGCTCTGCCACACTCAGGCACCCCCGGTCTTTCTGTGACCCCAAGGGTCCTGAGACCACACTGTCCCGGAGGGTTCCACCCCCCGCTTAGCCACCAGAGTGATGTCCCTCAGCGGAACAGACTTTTAAAAGTTATGATTTTGTGCTCCGTGGTTCTATCACTTGCCAGAAGTGGCCGACGGAGGCCCCTCCCCTGCCGTCTATCCTCCCGAATATCTCCTCGGATTCACTTCTCCGCACATCCTACCTTCCAGAAAGTGGTCGCTTT
>NW_027701668.1:0-344 GCF_054177405.1 Leptonychotes weddellii | reverse complement strand
TATATACTCCCCAGAGTCACCCAACTTCTCAAGGATGGGCTGGGGATCCAGGCTATCCAGCTTCAGTTTTCCCACGCTTCCGTCCTTTGCTATGCCACCTGCTACCCATGAAGCATGACTTCTACATATTTCCGTATTTAATACATATATAAATATGAATTCAGAAGCCCAATTTTAAATAATTATTGCACTATGAAACTAAGACACTTACACTGATGGATTAAAAAGTGTTTGCACCTTGATTTGGGCCAACACTAAGGATTAGTATGTAAGAAAGTGGATTTCATATTCACATGAGTTTATTCTAGATATGAAAATCTCCCCCCAAAAGTATCATTAGCTTT
>NW_027701667.1:0-344 GCF_054177405.1 Leptonychotes weddellii | reverse complement strand
TGCATGAGGACGGGGCATACCAGAACAAAAGCAGCCTCATTGGTTCTCATTTTAAAACTACCTAAAAATGGAGAAAGAAGTAGGTGTGTTTCATAAGATGATGGCGAGATTAAAGTATGCAAGGAGCTCTGCAAGGAGAAAAGGCCTTATTCATTCATTCATTCATCAAAAAAAAAAAAAATGATCAGTGACTTCCCTGTCAGTAACTGTGCAGGACATCCAACGGGTGCACTAGGAAGACAAAATCTTGAAATCTACATTGGGGGGGGAATAGCATCCCTTCATGTTGCAGGACCCTGAGCGGGGAAAGGAGGTGGCATCTCCAGAGAGAGGGTTTCCCAAAG
>NW_027701666.1:0-344 GCF_054177405.1 Leptonychotes weddellii | reverse complement strand
TCATAGATTCAATCAAGCAACAAAAAATATAACAATCAATAGCCACAATAAAAAGGCAAATAACCCAGCTAGAAAATGAACATACCATTTGAATAAACATTTGAATAAAATACACCTACAAAGAAGAGAGACAGGTGACCAATGCCCACATGGAGAGACACTCAACATCATTAGTCATTAGGGCAATGCAGTCCTGTGAGAAAAGATACACATTTAGCCTTTTCCCAATAAGTCCTGAATTCTAAAGATAAGAAGATCTAGGGGCACCTGGGTGGCTCAGTCAGTTAAGCATCTGCCTTCAGCTTGGGTCATGATCCTGGGGTCCTGGAATCAAGTCCCACATC
>NW_027701665.1:0-344 GCF_054177405.1 Leptonychotes weddellii | reverse complement strand
GGGGGCATCAAATACCCCCCAGTCCCCCGACGCTGTCGTTCTGTGAGAGGCCGCTGAAGCTCTGGATCAGCACTGCCCAGCTCGGCGAAATTTCTAGGACTGAAGGCAACTGGGATCAGACCCCAACCCCAGCCCAAAGGGCCTAGTTGAGTAAATGTCTCCACGACGGTGACATAGCAAGGGGAGAGTGGGAATCCAAACAGTCCTCATGCGGGGCGCCTGGGTGACTCAGTCGTTAGATGTCTGCCTTCCGCTCAGGTCATGAGAAATAAATTTCTGGTTTTTATAAGCCACCTAGTCTATGCTACTTTATTATTGCAGCCTGAATGGACTAAGACACTTGT
>NW_027701664.1:0-344 GCF_054177405.1 Leptonychotes weddellii | reverse complement strand
TCTCTCTCCTGCTTATTAGCATCAGCAGTAAAATACACATTTTACGAGTTATGTCATGCGTGCTTTTGTGTGTGTGTGTTTGTATATGTGTATGCCGTGACCCCATGTTTGAGAATTATTTTCGACAGGGCAGAAAAGATTTCATTTTTTTTTTTTAAACAAATTTGGGTATCATGAAGCCAGAGCCTTTATTTGCCTGATTCTGGCTGAAATCTCATCTGCTTTTCCATGTGCAGCACATTGCGACCCCATTCTGAAAAGCACCATCATTTCTTTTTTTTTCTTTTTTTAAAGATTTATTTATTTATTTGAGAGAGCGAGAATGAGAGAGAGAGCACATGAGA
>NW_027701663.1:0-344 GCF_054177405.1 Leptonychotes weddellii | reverse complement strand
TTTTTAAAAATTCGTTTTTAGTTTTGCTTTTTACACTGAGTTTTTATTTTATTTTATTTTTTAAGATTTTATTTATCTATTTAACAGAGAGAGACACAGCGAGAGAGGGAACACAAGCAGGGGGAGTGGGAGAGGGAGAAGCAGGCTTCCCGCCAAGCAGGGTGCCCAATGCGGGGCTTGATCCCAGGACCCTGGTATCATGACCTGAGCCGAAGGCAGATGCTTAACGACTGAGCCACCCAGGCACCCCTACACTGCGTTTTTAAACAACATGTATTTGCTCTGTAAGTTTTAAAATAGCATTTAGATGGGGCGCCTGGGTGGCTCAGTCATTAAGCGTCTGC
>NW_027701662.1:0-344 GCF_054177405.1 Leptonychotes weddellii | reverse complement strand
TCCATGAACATGTGTGCAGTGCACGCGGATGAGGCGTCCAGAGTCAGTAGGACCCTGAACAGACCGAAGACGCCACACACTGAGCACCAGGGGAGAAGAGCAGAGGAGGTAAAGACCCCTTACTCTCCACTCAACAGTAAAGAAAGGGCCCATGGAGCAGGTTTTCCTTCAGCTGGAAATTACAGCAGGTGTGCTAGAACTATTAGACAAGAAGAAATACATTGAAACATACTCAATGTTCTTCCACAGCCAAGAAAGGAATATTTACGATAATTGTAGGATTCATTGCATACGATTAAAAGCAGAACAAGGGCAAAAGCGTTTGTATCCTAGCATTCTATACG
>NW_027701661.1:0-6316 GCF_054177405.1 Leptonychotes weddellii | reverse complement strand
ATGAAATCCATAGTGGAACTTCCATTGTTTGTGTCCATGGCTCCTTAGGAAAGTCTAGGAGACAAACCATGGTAATCAAAATAGCATCAGCCCCAGGTAGAAATAAAAATCTCTGTAGTTTGTCATGAGTATCCCAAATTCACTTATTTGTGTGTTTTTTCTCATTTGGAACACCTCTGTTAACACTTTTCCTGCGTTCAGTGCCCAAAGCCTCTCTGTGTTCATGCATAACCAGAGTGGTTTTATTTTTATTTATTTACTTGTTTTTTAACTTTATTTTATTATGTTATGTTAATCACAATACATTACATCATTAGTTTTTGATGTAGTGTTCCACAGTTCATTGTTTTCGTATAACACCCAGTGCTCCACACAGTGTGTGCCTTCCTTAGTGCCCATCACCAGGCTAACCCATCCCCCCACCCGCCTCCCCTCTAAAACCCTGTTTGTTTCTCAGAGTCCATAGTGGTTTTAACAATAATGTGGTAAACCCAGTCACACTGAATTGTAAATCATTGAAAGGGCTTAATTTGCCATGACGCCTATGGTTCTGTGTATTTTGATTAAGAAATCCTTGTAGTTAATGATATAAATGAAGAGTGGGATATATTCTGAGGGGTTGTTCCTTCTTGAATGTGTGACATAAGCATCACTTGATAATGACAAATTTTTCCCTTGTCAAAGGAATGGAGTTTGAGATAAAAAATTAAATGACCCATTTTCTTGGAATAAGCTCCACCATTTGGTAACAGGATCACTTTCCATATTCACTTCTAGACGTGTTCATTCCAGCCATTGTCATCACCATCACCACCAACCTCCTCCTCTTGTCTCCCCTCCTATTCATCATTGCACACATGGCTGTTCCTGTATATTTTGGTGTTCCCTATTATAGTGACCTTTTTTGGTGCCAGGAAAATATCATCTTTCCTTTTAACCTTCATTTCCATGTACAGAGGCCATGTGTTTCTTGGAATACCTTTCATGATTGCTATTACACCGTATAAACAACCTACTTACTTGTTGCAGAGTTAAAAACTAATTCCAGAAACATTTGGCTATCACATACCCACAGCAACCACCTGTGTCAGCCCCTACTTACCTGGCCATTCAACAAAATTAGCAAGGTAGGTAACTCGAACAAGAAGCAGCTCAGTAAACAGTCAGTGAGTTGTTTTTCTGCATGGCCTTTACCAAATACATGAGTCAATCCTCTGGTTGCTTTGGAACTCTATAGGTAAAGCCTCATTTCAATTCTGAAAGAGTACAGAAAAGGGATTAAGAAAACATAAATTTCACTATTTTTGAATATGTTAGCATATCATTAAATCAATGGAATGTTTAATGATTGAATTATTTATAATTTTTTGGTTTTTATTTTTTGGTTTATGAATGTTTTATGCATATAATTTCTGACCATGAACTTCAGACCTAGGGTACTTTGTATTCATAGTGTTTGGGGACAAGGACTAAAAAATTTATTTGCTGCAGTTAGAATAAAGTAAGGTAAATTAAATTACCTACAGTATATGATTGTTACAGGCAGTTTAGTTAGAACATGAAAATGTTTAATCATGAAAAGGAACTGTTATTACCAAGTGGTATGAGATAGGGGTATAGTTTTTCTCAATACAACATGGAAATTTAATTTGAGTGTGAAGTTTTTATGTGGCGAATGTCATCTTTGGCATAATGCTTAAGTGCACAGATTCTGGACTCAGATCTTGGTGTCAAATCCCAGCTTCACTACTCGGAGGTAATATATGCTTGGGCAGTTATGTAACCTGTTGGTACACCAGGTTCTCTATATGTTCAGTGAAGATAATAATATTCTTCAAAGGGAGGTGGTGTGGGTTAGTATTTGTGAAAACACTAGGAACAGTGCTCGGTTTGTATCAAATTCTCAAAATTGAAAATTGTCTTCATCTACCCACAAATTATTATTATTCTATTTACCCCTGTTCTCTTCATTTTTCACACTGGTGATTTTACCATGATAGGCTAGAACTAAACTTGGAATGCTTAAAATTTACGTTTGCATAACTTTTTAAATGCACAGACACTCATGTACACAAAAGTGCCCACACACATGATGTACAATCTGAACTGATAAACCCAGAGGCAGGAGAGGACAGAGGACTTGGCTCCCAACATGCCTTGATTACAAAATGCACAAGGGTTCTTTGCCCACTTAAGGTGGGATAGATTGGGGATTAAAAGGCCATAGAATTTTAGAGTTGAAATAGACTCAGAAAGCATGATCCAGACTTCTGCCCTAGGAAAGAGCTCTCCCACAGAATGTTCACACAACTCCTGTTTTCAGAGTCTCATAGCTGTCCTTTAATCATGGAATAAGTCAATTCAACATGACTTCATTAAAAGAACAGTTTTATTATACAACAAAACATAGATACAGAGAAAAGCAAAAGTTTGATGAGTTAAGGTGAATTTCTTGTAACTAACAGGCAGGTCAGGAAATAGAACCTTGGCAAGCACCCCAGGAGCTTCTTTGTGCCGCATCCCAATCATTCATTACCTTTCCCTTTCCCCAAAGTATCCACTGTCCTGATGTTTACAGTAATCACCTCCTTGTATTTTAATAGCTTGATTACCAAAATATGCATCTCTAGACAATTGTTTAGTTTGGCTCATTAAAGACTTTATACGTCAGGGCTGTCTGGGTGGCTCAGTTGTTAAGCGTCTGCCTTCGGCTCAGGTCGTGATCCCAGAGTCCTGGGATCGAGCCCCGCATCGGGCTCCCTGCTCAGCGGGAAGCCTGCTTCTCCCTCTCCCACTCCCCTTGCTTGTGTTCGCTCTGTCAAATAAATAAATAAAATCTTTAAAAAAATTGTTTATATGTCTTTTGAGTTTCCTTCAATATTAGAACCGACTATCCTATATACTCTGAGGTTTATGTTCCCATATTAAGTGCTTGATGGTGGTCAGCTCTTCCTAACACTGTGCGATGTTACATGCTTCTTTGGTTGGTATCAATTGGACTCACCTGGTTTATTGAATGCCTTCAATTAGTGAGTTGGGAAGTGAGCACGTACTCTAGGTATGCTGTACAGCTGAAGAAGACCATGAGCATCCATATTGCATGTACAGTTTCTAAAATATATGTTAGCTAGGTTTTGCAGGTTAAAAACATTACTGGCTCAGTTTAAGCTTTGGGTCACATAAGGCCCCAGGAATCCTTATCAGATATGTCAAACCTGAAATTACACATTATGTAATTTAATATTGTGAATCCAAATATAGGACTTTTCCTTTATGCTTATAAACATTTCCATGTTGGTTTAAGCCTTGGGTCTCAATTTAAAGCTATTTTTATAATTTTAATATACAAGTGAACATGATATTAAAAAGGAGAGAATGCAAGCTGAAGAAATGGATGTTAAAAAAGAGGCTTGGATATTTCCACTGAAACAGGTTTTCATTTTTCATGGTATGGACTTCAGTTTCTAATAGCATAGCATGGTATGGATTTCAGTTTTTTCTTTTTTAAAGATTTTATTTATTAGAGGGAGTGAGTGAGAGAGAGAGAGAGAGCTTGAGGAAAGCATGAGCAGGGGGAGGGGAAGAGGGAGAGGGAGGAGCAGGCTCCCCACTGAGCAGGGAAGCTCAATGCAGGGCTGGATCCCAGGACCCTGGATCATGACCTGAATCAAAGGCAGATGCTTAACCAACTGACCTACCCATTCGCCCCTGGACTTCAGTTTCTTTCTTTCTTTTTTTTTTTTAAGATTTTATTTATTTATTCATTAGAGACAGAGAGAGAGAGAGGCAGAGGGAGAAGCAGGCTCCCAAGGAGCAGGGAGCCCAATGCGGGACTCGATCCCAGGACCCTGAGATCATGACCTGAGCCGAAGGCAGACGCTTAACCATCTGAGCCACCCAGGCGCCCTGGACTTCAGTTTCTAACGTTCCTTTGTTTAGTGAAATGTAAGAGAATAGAAGCAAACATATTTAAACATAATTTAAATGTACAGAATGATGTAGAGAGAAAACTAGAAAGAATATTAGAACATATTTACGTTTCAGGAGGGAAGAATTCACAGCTGCCGTGTTCTTACATAGTCCAAAGGTACCCATGTTCCCATGACGATGAACCTTCCTTTCACGGGTAATCAGAAGGATTCTTCTTTGGCAAGTTACTGAGTCCATGAAATACCGATTAGCCCCCACTGTCTTGTACTAACACCACAATCACGTTTACATTGAAATGCAACAGCTGAACTAAGACTCAGTGAATTCTTTAATGTGGATGTTGGAGAAAAACTATTTGTGGGACTGGTGGAAAATTTGATGAATTTGGTTTGTTGAATGTATTTTTGATGGGATATTTGTAGTCTTTTGTGTACCTGTTGGACCCATTTATAGGTGTATCTCTGCCCAATTAAACCAGGAGAGCCCTCTGCTGGTCTATGTGTGCTCCAAGAAGTGTTTTTGTAGGAATCTAAAGGTTATTGTGGTGTAGACCTGGGGACTGGTGCCCCACAGAGGTGATTAACAGATCTTAGACCATGGTCGGAGGGTTATCCAAACAACTATTTTAGGAAAGTTTCCCTTAAGACATTGGGTTTCACCTGTTCCTTTTTTCTTTATTTTTCCTTTTAGATTTCCTCCATGGAAATTAATTTCAGAGATGAATTTATTTATGTATGAAATTACTACTGAAGATTGAAAATATAATGTAAACCATATCTATCAAAATTAACACATTTAATTGAACTTTTTTTTTGAGTGGGTGTGACATCAATCAAATTGGAGAATAGTAGGAAATTATCTAGGTGTTGTGTTTGTAGGAAAGAAAATGTTTTTAAAAAAATTAATCATAAACATGTAAATAATCATAAACATGTGGGTCATGAGCCATATCATCATTGTTCTGTCTTCAGTGAGTTAAAAATAGTACCATGAACATATTGTAGCTACCACTCAACTCTGGAACTGGGATCTTGCTACCAGACTACAGCTACCTCTATGCCTTTACACTCTCTCTTGTTCCTGCCTGACCCCCAGGGTGATCTTGAATTTTGTGTTCATCACACACTTGCATTAGAATATGATTTGTATATCAACCCACTCACATACATATGTCAATGTCTAAATGGCATGTATTTTAAAGATTAGTTTATTTGAACTTCACAAAAGGTATCACATCTTATATGTGCTTTTGGAACTTTCCTTTTTTCACTTAACATTTTCTCAGTGAGATGAGCCAATATATTTTGTGTTGGTGTGGTTCATTTATTTCCACTACTGTATAATATTCCATTTGTGAGTATATTACAATTATTTTGTGTCTTCACTTTCTGATTACAGTTCTTGGCTTATATGAAAGGCATTAGGATGAACAATTTTTTTTTATGTCTCTTGGGTCCTGTATGCAGGAAGGTCTTTTGGGTGTATGCCTAGGACAGGAATTGCTGGTTATGGGATAAGCAAGCTTTAGAGGGCATTTTCCCCCAAAGTGGTTCTATCAATTTATCCTTTGCTAGTCTTGCATAAATTATTCCATTAATCTACATTTTCTCCAGTGCCTGGTGTTGTGGACTTTTAAGTCACTGTCAACCGAAAAACTATAAATGCTATCTAGTTGTGGCCTTGATTTTCATTTCCCTAATAACTAATGAGATTGACTACATTTTCATATACCTACTGCTATGTACAATTGTCTTTCTATGAAAAACCTGTTTGTAGATTCTGACAATTGTTCTTTGGCATTGCTTCTGCTTTTTTCTTCTTAATTTATAGGGTTCTTTATAATTGCTTTTAACAGTTTGTTGTTTGACGTTTTACTTTAAAAAATATGTCTCTTGGTCATCAGAATTTGTAAATTGAAACATGGAAGAATCTTTTAATTGGTCTTTAAGAAATCCTTCTCTAGGGGCGCCTGGGTGGCTTAGTCAGTTAAGCGTCTGCCTTCAGCTCAGGTCATGATCCCAGAGTCCTGGGATCGAGCCCCACGTTAGGCTCTCTGCTCAGCGGGGAGTTGCTTCTCCCTCTCTCTCTGCCGCTTCCCCTGCTCATGTGCTCTCTCTCTCACTCTTTCACTTGCTCTCAAATAATTAAATAAAATCTTAAAAAAAGACTACTCTCTGAGCAACTTTCAAATATGCAATATAGTATTATTTTTTTCCATAGTTGTTTCTTTTTAAAAAATTTTTATTTATTTATTTATTTTTTAAATTTTATTATGTTATGTTAGTCACCATACAATACATCACTGGTTTTTGCTGTGGTGATCCACAATCCATTGCTTTCGTATAACACCCAGTGCTCCATGCAGTACCTGCCCTCCATAATACCC
>NW_027701660.1:0-344 GCF_054177405.1 Leptonychotes weddellii | reverse complement strand
GAAAAATAATTTTTCATTAAAAGTGTTGTGTTAAAAAAAAAAAGTGTTGTGTGGGCGCCTGGGTGGCTCAGTTGTTAAGCGTCTGCCTTCGGCTCAGGTCATGATCCCAGGGTCCTGGGATCAAGTCCCACATCGGGCTCCCTGCGCAGCGGGAAGCCTGCTTCTCCCTCTCCCACTCCCCCTGCTTGTGTTCCCTCTCTTGCTGTGTCTCTTTCTGTCAAATAAATAAATAAAATCTTTAAAAAATATAAAAATAAAAATTCCTCAACTTTGAGTTCTTAAACAGTAACTCTTGATAAATATAATACTCATAAAAAAAAGTTCCTTGGTGTCTTCAGTAATTT
>NW_027701659.1:0-344 GCF_054177405.1 Leptonychotes weddellii | reverse complement strand
TGCCCACACCTTGGTCTCTGGTGTCCAGCCTCCAGAATCATGAGGAAATAAGTCTCTGTCTTTGTCCCAGAGGTCCTAGCCCAGCGCCTGAAGAAGCTGACAGCAGCCGTTTTCATGTTGAAATGCAAACCCTTCAACACCAGATGCCGTCAACCAATATTCTGTGTTTATGAAATCGCAGGATGAACCCTGGGGTTTGGGGGAGGATGGATTTCCCCACATGCGTGAAATCACCTCGAAATCTTGGACAGCTATTCTGTCCAGGACCCCAGCAGCTCAGGACCCAGAAAGCATATCCTCTATCCCAATTCAAACTTTGACTCATGCCTTCGGCCTTTCGAATC
>NW_027701658.1:0-344 GCF_054177405.1 Leptonychotes weddellii | reverse complement strand
GTCACCCGGATCTCAAGATGATTACTAGGCTGTGAGGTCAGGAAAGGAGCCTTCATCAGAAAGTACACACAGCTGTAGTTCCCCGCATCACTGATTGTCACAGTCCGGAGGGAGAAGTCCGTCTCCTTTTCTACTGGACCCCGGATCTGTATGGGCCCTGCTGCTCCCGCCTTCAGTAGAGCGAACATTACAGGCACGACAATACTGTCTGGCCTCTGGCACTGCAGGGTCACAGTGTCTCCTGCGGTCACCTCACCCCTTTGGTGGGCTTGGAGGGAAGGTTTTGGTAAATCTCCTGGAAGAAAAGGAGGGCTCCAAGGTCATGGGGAGCAGCCCGGGGTCCC
>NW_027701657.1:0-344 GCF_054177405.1 Leptonychotes weddellii | reverse complement strand
TAGATCGTATTCCTACTTGTTCAGAATAGTTGGATGTTGATCTGGCTGTGTTCGAGGGACGAGGCCAGCTCAGCATCCCCCTACTACTCTGCCATCTTAACTCCTCCCCTGTGCTCTATATACTTTGAATCCTTTCCTGGTAGCAGAAAAGAACCCTTGGGTGATAGACTGAACTTTTTTTTTTTTTTTTTTTAAGATTTTTTATTTATTTATTTGACAGAGAGAGACACAGCGAGAGAGGGAACACAAGCAGGGGGAGCGGGAGGGGGAGAAGCAGGCTTCCTGCTGAGCAGGGATCCCGATGCGGGGCTCGATCCCAGGACCCTGGGATCATGACCTGAGCC
>NW_027701656.1:0-344 GCF_054177405.1 Leptonychotes weddellii | reverse complement strand
TTTTTTTTTTTTAACGATTTTATTTATTTATTTGACAGAGAGAGAGACAGCGAGAGCAGGAACACAAGCAGGGGGAGTGGGAGAGGGAGAAACAGGTTTCCCGCCGAGCAGGGAGCCCGATGTGGGGCTCGATCCCAGGACCCTGGGATCATGACCTGAGCCGAAGGCAGACGCTTAACGACTGAGCCACCCAGGCGCCCCTCCTTTGTTGAATTCTTGACTATAATGTTTTGTTTTGTTATTTTAGTGGCTGCTGTAGGCTTTATAATGTACATCCTTATGTTATACCAGTCTATCTCCAAATGATATTATACTACTTCACATGTAGTATAACAACCTTTCTG
>NW_027701655.1:0-344 GCF_054177405.1 Leptonychotes weddellii | reverse complement strand
GTCATGATCTCAGGGTCCTGGGATTGAGCCCTGCATGGGGCTCCCTGCTCAGCAGGGAGCCTGCTTCTCCCTCTCCCTCTGCACCCCTCACTTGTGCTCTCTCTCTCAAATAAAGAAATAAAATCTTTTTAAAAAATCAACTCAGAACTATAAAACTCTTAGAAGAAAACATCAGTAAAAATCATGACCTTGGAATAGGCAATGATTTCTTAACTATGAGGCCAAAAGCACAGGCAATAAAAGAAAAAATAGGTAAATCAGACTTCATCAGAATTAAAAACCGTTATGCATCAAAGAACACTATTAACAGAGTCCCTCAGACAAATTCTTGCGCACTCACAATG
>NW_027701654.1:0-344 GCF_054177405.1 Leptonychotes weddellii | reverse complement strand
TTCATCATAAAGGACAGCTCACAGGAAAAGAGGCTGTAATAACTCTTCAGGTTTGGGAGCAGGGTTTGGTTAGGGAAGAGGCAAGCTGGTTCAAGAAGGGAGGTCAGAAATGAATGTCCCACTTCCCAGCCTTGAGATCACGCATCAGGTGGAGAAAATTACACAAAGGAGAGGAGACTTGGGCTGTGTGAGCTTGCAGACTCTTCATCGAAATAATCATTAAACTGATGAAAATTGCCAAACTACAAGTATTTAAAAATCTCTGGAAATTGACCTAAGATTAGGTAATTGAGAAGCATTTATTTAAATAAGTTTACAGAGTATTAGTCGAATAGTGTTAATCT
>NW_027701653.1:0-344 GCF_054177405.1 Leptonychotes weddellii | reverse complement strand
GCTTCGTTCAGCCGAGAACTCCAGCACCGTGTCGGGGCTTAGCGGGAAAGGGTTCAGTCTTTGACCGTCCACGACAGCGGCAGCCGCAGGGGTTTGGAAATACTCCTCATGCAGTTGGGAAACTTCCTCGATCCTGTTGTCCTGCAGTTTTAATTGTAACAGGTGGCTGTTGAAATTTGTCAAAACTTCTTCTGTTCCAGTTGGTCACGTGGATATTGTGTAGGCTGTTAATGTTGTGGGTTATATTTATTGATTTGTGGATATCGAACCAGCCTTGCATCCCTGGAATGGACCTCTTCTGGTCACGGAGTAACATTCTATGGGTACAGTGCTGAATTTGCTTT
>NW_027701652.1:0-344 GCF_054177405.1 Leptonychotes weddellii | reverse complement strand
CCGGGAAAATCCGGGAGGTAAATCCTGAAGTCTCTACAGGCCATCTGGCTTCTATTGAAACTACTCAGCTTTGTCATCGCAGCACGAAAGTGACCAGAGACAGTTCATCGATGCCTGGACATGACTGTATTCCAAAAACACTTAAGGACACTGAAACTTAAATTTCACATAATTATATGAATTTTCATATCCTTTCTTTTTCAACCATTTAAACCTGTAAAAACCATTCTCAGCTCACAAGCCGTATAAAAGCGGTAGTGAGGGGCGCCTGGGTGGCTCAGTCGGTTAAGCGACTGCCTTCGGCTCAGGTCATGATCCTGGAGTCCCTGGATCGAGTCCCGCAT
>NW_027701651.1:0-344 GCF_054177405.1 Leptonychotes weddellii | reverse complement strand
TGGGTTGCACAACACTGTAAATGTCATTCATGCTCCTGAACTAGATACTTAAAAATGTTGAAAACAACAAATTTTATGTTATATACATCTTACCAAAATAAAAAAGAAACTATTTAATGATGTTAAAATAACATAGGGGAAAGGAAGGGAAAATAAGATAAAAACAGAAAGGGAAGCAAACCATAAGACACTCTTAACTATAGGAAACAAGCTGGGGGTTGTGAGAGGGGAGGTGGGTGGGGGGATGGATGGGGTGATTAGGAGATGAACATTAAGGAGGGCACTTGATAGAATGAGCACTGGGTGTTATATGCCACTGATGAATCACTAAACTCTACCCCTGA
>NW_027701650.1:0-6316 GCF_054177405.1 Leptonychotes weddellii | reverse complement strand
TATTGAGGAGGGCACATTCTGCATGGAGCACTGGGTGTTATGCACAAACAATGAATCATGGAACACTTCATCTAAAACTAATGATGTAATGTATGGGGATTAACATAAGAATAAAAAAAAAAAAAAGAAAACCATTGCAGTGAAAAAAAAAAAAATGCTTTTGGCCATGTGAAGACACAGTGAGAAGGTGGCCATCTATAAGCCAGGAAGCCTGCTCTCACTAGACTATCCATACCTTGATCTTGGACTTTCCAGTCTCCAGAATTGTGAGAAATAAATGTTTGTTGTTTAAAAATAATAAAATATAAATTTTAGAGACTACTTTATAATGCTCTACTAATTTAATTTCTTGAAAGCTTTCATATAACAAAACTTCTTCCTTATAATGGTATTATAATAATGCTTTTAGCTAAATAACTTCTATCTCTATTCCACCTCACTTGTCATCTTAGACCTTGTCATTGCATGGAATTTCCTTGTTGCCCTAATTGTGCTTCTCCTCATGCACATGAATGTTTCATTTACATTCTCACCAATTCCCTGAACTTTCTAAGTTCTTTGACTTTGCATTATATCTACCATGCTGAACCCCAATCTTAAATTAATCCAAGAAACCATTTAAAAAATCTCTCCTGATTTGAGCATGTTGCTTCAAGAAAGACTCATCAATATTATGTTTAGATACACTAAATATCCATAATATAAAATTTCAAGTGCACCCCCAATTTCAATTCTTTCTTTCCATTTCTAAATAATTATCTTTACTGAATCCACTGCAGCAACTATATAAAGACTCTTCTGTTCTCCTCAATCCCTGTAAACCTTCAGTTATTGTAAAATTTCTCCAATAAGTAGTCTACATTTGCTGCATATTTGCCCTTTGTTTTTTCCCAACTCCTTTCATTCTGAGTTCAACATCTTGCATGCTATAAATACTATAAAGTCATTACAAAACACCAGTTACCATGACCTTCCTAATTCTCATCCTAATCGATTTATCTGTATAATTCAGTATCTTTGACACCCCTTCATTCCTACATTCCATTTTCCAATAATTCTTGTGATGTTCTTCTCATCCTTTTTTCTTCTCTCATTTTCTCTTTGAATATTCTTCTGTCTTTCTTGTGGAGTCCTCTTCTGTGCATTTCTTAACTAAGGTACACCTCAATGTTCTATTCTTAATCGTATTTTCATGCTATTAATTCTATTTTTTAATTGTATCTGCTCCCATAACTTCAACAATACATTGCTCAAACCTTAATTCTCTTCTGAAGTGCAGTACCAAATGTATATCTGTCTGATTAGCATTTATTAATGACCCAGAAGCATCTCAAACATAACATATATAAAGCACATCACCTCATCAGACTTCCAACTTTTCCATTCCTTCTGTATTTTCTAAGGACATTTATTTTTCCAGGCACTTAAAATTAAAATCAGCATCAATATTTACCCTTCCATATTCCTAGTCATCCCTTATATTTAAGCATTCATTATACCCTGTGACAATATCTTTTTTTTTTTTTTTTGGTCATATATTACTCTCTTTCCAAGCAAAGTGTCTACTATCCACTATCTTATCTCAAACACATTCTCACAAGTTTTCTTTATTATAATTTCCTAGCTAGTGTCTTCCTGACTTAATCCATCACTTTACTCTCCTAAATCACAGATATAATTGTATCATTTCCCTACCCAAACACTTTTGTGGCCTCTCGCTATTCACAGAAACAAAGTCAAGCCCATAAAACTGATAGGTGAAGCCTTCTATAGTCATCCCTTATTCTACATTTCTAATCTTATCTATCACTCATTTGACCCCACAGATATTAAGAAAATTTGATTATGCCCTTTGTTTGACTTGTTCACACTTCTTCCCCACATCCCAACCCTAGCCTCTGAGTCCCAGGTTTACTAAACTTTCACCCATTCATTCAATAACCACTTAGGTACTGAACAATAGAATGGACAATTAGGGAAAAAATGGAAAATGAGTCCTTATTTTGAAAGATTTCATAGTCTAATAAAAAAGAGATAAATAGATCATTAAATACAACATAGTAAGCATTATAAGAGAAGTATGAATGAACAAAGACAGCATAAGGAAACCAGCTTAGTTGATCTGGAGATGGCTTCACACATTAGCTAACATTTGAACAGGGTCACAGAGTTGGCTTATCTCTCATCTTTCTACATACTTCAAAATCACTTTATTTCTACCTCTATTTGTAACACTCAATACAATCTTTGTAGTAATCATTCATCCATTCACTGATTCAACAGTTTTTATTTTCTACTAAGCACTAAGCACAAACAAAAATGACAAAAGCTTCCTATCTTCCTGGAGCTTTAATTTTAGTGTGGAGAGGCAAAAAATGTAAATTATGTGGAATATAGGGGCGCCTGGGTGGCTCAGTCGTTAAGTGTCTGCCTTCGGCTCAGGTCATGATCCCAGGGTCCTGGGATTGAGCCCCACATCGGGCTCCCTGCTCCGCAGGAAGCCTGCTTCTCCCTCTCCCACTCCCCCTGCTTGTGTTCCCTCTCTCGCTGTGTCTCTCTCTGTCAAATAAATGGATAAAATCTTTAAAAAAAATTATGTGGAATATAAGAATGTCTGTCATAAATACTACAACAAGTAAATCCAGGTAAAGAGCTAAAACATACTGGTGTAAGGCCGCACTTTTCATAGAAATTATTTTTTTTAATAATTCTTCTGTTGGGTTTTTAGTTTCTCAGGAACAAGAGTTGTGGCTTATTTAGTTTTGTATTATGGATGTTTGATAGTTGAATTGAATTGGTTGTGACAAATTTCCTTGAAACTTCTATAGACTTTTTTCCTTTTATTCAAATCTCAGAAGTATTCTCCATAACAAAAGCTGTACTGTTTACACGACAATAGGGAAGATGATTGTTGAGATGTTCTACATGATCTCTTTCAGTTCATATTCTGTCATAAATGAGCAATTTCCCTTTAACTTCTCTTACTTAAATTTCTCATATTAAACTTCAGATTTCAAGATCACAACAATTGTGGGTGTTCATGGAATTTTTTGTAATAGGACATGTCCATAGCAACCCAAAAGCATAATAAAAAAACTAAATAGTTTTTGCTTCATAACTAGGTCAATTAATTTGAAAAGGGAACTTAGAATGAAAGGATAACGATAACAGTTTCAAAAGTACAAATTTTAACCTGTGAAATATGCTGAACTATAATTACAAACTGCACATCTACAGAAAGAATTTAAAGCTCTTGACAGTTTCTCTGGAATAGCATTTTTGACATCACATTCACTATGGAGAATCATTGATACAATTTTTGTCAAATAAGATTTTTATTAGCTTGTGCATATCATAACTCAGTAAAGATGATGTTTGAATGGGAACAAATCTTTAACTCAAATTTCAGTTTTCACAATTAACCACCTAACTTTTGTTTAAATAACATCAAATCCATCTACTTAATGTCTTTAAACTGAAATCAAAAATATCACTTTGTTTAGGATATGAGAAGTGGAGCCAGCACTGAACAACAAGCCCTCAGTGATTAATTCATGTCAGAGTAATAATCTGCACTGCAATTTCCCCAATAATTGTTGAAGCATTAAACCACTTAATAAGAAAAAAAAGAAAAAGACACTATGTAGAACTTCAAGATGAGTTATATACATTTTACCACTAGTAACAGGATCTTGAAAAAGAGCAGTATGTGTCACTTCTGGCAACATGAAGGTAAATGTCATAGCATTTCTAACCACAATGATACACAAAGAAAAGCCCTCACAATTTTAGAAAGATAGGTTATCTGTATTCTTTATTTCCTTCCCACTATAAGTTTGGTTCTAATTTGGTAAGTAGAAACTCATAAAGCTTTCAGATTCATCTCACATATAATTTCTGATTTGTCAAATTTTATAATCTAACTGAAAAATGACTGAGAACTTCCAATGTACCAGTTTTTTTTTCTTTTTTTAATATCAGTCATCTTGAGGGGTGCCTGGGTGGCTCAGTCGGTTAAACATCTGCCTTCGGCTCAGGTCATGATCCCAGGGTCCTGGGATGGAGCCCTATGTCAGGCTTCCTGCTCAGTGGGGAGTCTGCTTCTCCTTCTCCCACTACCCTTCCCCCTGCTTGTGCTCTCTCTCTCGCCCACGCACAAATAAATACAATCTTTTAAAAAATATTAGTCATCTTGATTCTCTCCTTTCATTTTTACAGGGTACATATTATCCCTGTCCAAACTGTGCAAAGGATCAAATGCTCCCCCTGCAACCATTCCAGGAGAGGGTGAGGTATCTTTTCCCTTATTTGCTATTTCATCCAGACTACCTACAAGACCCTGTAAACCCACCAGAAAATTCCCTCTGACAGTTGACAACAAACCAGCCTCTCACTTGAGGTCAGAGAATAGGATTGAATAAGAAATTTTGTCTGTAATTAACATATACTATTAAACATTGATAAGGCTTTCCAGAGACAGTTTTGGAATTCATCTGAATGACCCAGAATAAGAACAGGCGGACCACTGTGTCAGTCAGACTGAGCTATGCTTCAGGAACAGTGCATATTTAAATTGCTTTGATGATCTCAAAGAACAAATCATGAGTGTAGGCAGTTTTCCTTGCTGGAACTCTATATACAGCACATGACAACCCAGCTTCCCTTTTTATTTCTATTTAAGACATGGAATTAAATGTTTCAATCTAATTCACATATATACTAGATAACTGCACATATAGTTATATTCAATTTTCTTACCTTCAGAGGCCCCAGAAACATGCCTCCCACTTGGTATTACCCACCTCAGAGATATGTAAAAAGTGTTTGTTAACACTGAAAGCAAGCTTAGTACAGTCAATGTCTTCCTCCCATTTATTAGTTGTTCACCAGCAAGGTCATTTATTCTTAAATTGTGTTTACTATAAAAATGCCCTTATATTTGAATGATTGTTTGGGGAAAGATAAAGCCTTGTGTGAGTCATAAGTGAAAAAAAAAAAAAAGGTCATTTGAGAAGATTTCAGCTGAAGAAGAAATTAATGAAGAATATGGAAATGAATTCTAATTAGACTAAAAGTCTCTAAGAGTGCACCCTATAGTGAAATTAGTGTCTTCAATAGACAATACGCTAGGTTAACAATAGGAATCTGACTTTTATTACACTTTTCTTGGATTTTTCACCTCATGTTGTAACACTTAAATATGCATTAATGACCAGAGGGATGAATCTATTTGTTGTAGCTATTCTGGGCCCCTTGAATGAGCAAGACATTTAGCTTGAACCTTTTAAAGAAGGTAGAATAAACTCTATGATGTATAATCTGGTCACAGATAATGATCTGATGAGAAGGGTCACCTTTTTAGAAAGCACAAAGAATATTAACAGTTAAATGAAGGACCCACTACTATGCATGTTAAGACATTTAGTATCTTCCAAATAAAGGCATATGTTGTTCATATTGATTCTGTGTATCTATCTGATTGTGATGTAGCTCAGACTTGATCAGAAATCTCATGACAAGATCTAGCATGGAAGATCCAAGAGCTATACTAAAATGGGAAGTAAGTATCCCTAAAGTCTGTTTAATAGCACAACTTTTTCATTCTGGGAAAGAGGGGCTTAAATAATTTCTTTAATTTTAAAAGGTAAGAGAAAGTGAGGTTTTTAAAAAAACTAAATATAATGTGCTTAATTGCAAGAGAGTCCTTCCTCACTGCACTTTATCCTATAATTTGTTAAGCCTGACAATTTTCAAATACAATAAAATAATGAACTAGTGTTTAGAGTCTATCATTTTACTATTAGAAAGATTTTAATCTAAATAAAAGTTGGCTCAAAATATTTTAATCTAACTCAAAATTGGTTCAACTGGTTGGGGACTTGAAGGTGGAGAGAGAACAAATTGTGGTCACTGTTTCATTTACTTAATAAGTCCTAGCAAAATGAACAAGGAGAATTATAAGGGGAAAAAGCCAGGTACAACATGAATTATCTCTTGAGCCAATGGAATGTTTGTCTAAAAATGGTGTATCCAATTTCCCAGATAACAAATTTTTACTGTAATAAGATTCCTAAATCCAGGAATAACATTCTGAGGAGAGAAATAAAAATAATCCTGGAAGAGGGGGACATTAAGCAAGGAAATATATTACCTTAGAAATTCCTAGGTATGGGGCGGAGCAAGATGGCGGAGGAGTAGGAGACCTGGATTTCGTCTCCTCTCAGGAATTCAGCTGGATAGGGATCAAACCATTCTGAACACCTACAAACTCAACAGGAGATCGAAGAAAAGAAGAGCAACAACTCTCTCATCAGAA
>NW_027701649.1:0-344 GCF_054177405.1 Leptonychotes weddellii | reverse complement strand
TGTGAACTACTATGATTTCAGAACCAGCAAGTACAGCTGCCCAGAAACAGTTGGAGTCTTGAAGATCAATTGTGTTCGGAGCAGAAATAGTTGCAAGAAACACTTTTGTTTTACTGAGAGCTGGTGTGATATAATATTATGTGTGTGCCTTGGCGGGGAAAGGAGAGTTTAAAGAACTTAAAAACTACTTTTCTAAATTTGTAATCAGATTAGTTCATTTAGAAAAATAGATGCTAGGGGCGCCTGGGTGGCTCAGTTGGTTAAGCGACTGCCTTCGGCTCAGGTCATGATCCTGGAGTCCCGGGATCGAGTCCCGCATCGGGCTCCCTGCTCGGCGGGGAGTC
>NW_027701648.1:0-344 GCF_054177405.1 Leptonychotes weddellii | reverse complement strand
GCGCCTGTGGGGTTCTAGCCCCTTCCACGCCCAGGGCGTCTGGTTTAGAAGGTCTAGGGCTCCACATAGAACCTGCGTCTCTAGGAAGTGGTGCAGGTGATTTCAACGGACAGGCAGGTTAGACGAGCCGCCGGTGAGCAGACATCCGTGGACGTCACCAGCGGACCCACGTGTCCCCGCACCCAGTAGTGGCGGCCTGGAACTGGGCCGTTTCCTCCCATAACCATGGTTGTCCCCTGCCCGATGGGCCATTTGTGAAACCCGCCTCCTCTCCCCTCGGCCCCTTCTCCATTCAAGGACACAGGCAGCCCGTCTTAGGCTCTGAGGGACCTCCGGTCCCATAG
>NW_027701647.1:0-344 GCF_054177405.1 Leptonychotes weddellii | reverse complement strand
GGGTGTTCAGCCATCTCCTACTCTTTAGGGCGAGGGACCCCTCTCTCACCAATGGGGTGAACAGAAGGCAATCAGAACAGAGAGACATTTTGAGTCATGAGACTTTGGGGGCCTTATTAGAACCTGCCGTACGTGCAAACCCTGAATGCCACGCCCACTCTGCAGAAAGTACGAGCTGCCTTCTCTTTGCCTTTGGAACGGTACTTCCACACAATGCAGTAAGAAAGTTTTACACTTTAGGGGCGCCTGGGTGGCTCAGCCATTAAGCGTCTGCCTTCGGCTCAGGTCATGGTCCCAGGGTCCTGGGATCGAGCCCCGCATTGGGCTCCCTGCTCCACGGGAGG
>NW_027701646.1:0-344 GCF_054177405.1 Leptonychotes weddellii | reverse complement strand
AGACACCTGTTTGGGGAGGTGCCAGGCAGCCCCCTCCCGCCCGAGGAAGAGCAGCACCCCCGTGGTGAGTTCAGGAGCCGGACTCCACAGCTGGAGCAGAGCAGAGTCAGAGCTTGAACTCTGGGGTCTTCCCCCGCCGCCGCCTCGACTGACTCGATGTGTGATTTGGGGGAAGCACTTAACCTCAGCTTCCTTCTCTGTAGAAGGAGGATGATAAAGAAAGTCATCTCCTAGGACTGCGGTAAGGAGTAAATGAGAGAATCTGTGTAAAGCACTAAATCTGGTCCTGGCCAGAGTGCTCAATAGTAGCTGCTGTCACTGTTACGATTACTATTATTGACGTT
>NW_027701645.1:0-344 GCF_054177405.1 Leptonychotes weddellii | reverse complement strand
ATTTAAATGTTTATTATATCTAAAATAAACCTTTGCAGCAACATCTAGACTGATGTTTAACCAAACAACTGAACACCACACTTCTCTTCTGGTGACCATCAGTTTGTTGTCTATAGTTGAGTCTGCTTCTGGGTTTGAACCCCCCCCCCACATACACCTCTTTTTCTTCCCCTTTGCTCATTTGTTTTGTTTCTTAAATTCCACCTATTAGTGAAATCATATGGTATTTACCTTTCTCTGACTGACTTTTTTCACTTAGCATAATATACTCTAGCTCTATCCATGTCATTGCAAATGGCAAGATTTCATTCTTTTAACATTAGAAAGGAACTTTCTTTAATGTT
>NW_027701644.1:0-344 GCF_054177405.1 Leptonychotes weddellii | reverse complement strand
GGGTCCTGGGATTGAACCCTGTGCTGGGCTCCCCATTCAGCGGGGAGTCTGCTTGTCCTCCTTCTGCCCTTCCCTCCCTTGTGTGCATGACAAATGTAATAAAATTTCTATTATAGGAGTCCCAGAAGAAGAGGAGAGAGAAAGAGGGGCAGAAAATTCATCTGAAGAAATAATAGCTGAAAACTTCCTTAAAGTGGGAAAGGATACAGACATCTAGATTCAGGAGGCAGAGAGAACTCCCACCAAAATCAACAAAACATATTGTAATCAAGACATATTGTGAATAAATTTGCAAAACATAGCAATTAAAAAAATCTTAAAAGCAGCAAGACAAAAGAGGTCAT
>NW_027701643.1:0-344 GCF_054177405.1 Leptonychotes weddellii | reverse complement strand
GAGCCCGATGCGGGACTCGATCCCGGGACTCCAGGACCATGACCTGAGCCGAAGGCAGTCGCTTAACCGACTGAGCCACCCAGGTGCCCAAAATCTTTATTTTTTTAAGTGTTTTATTTTTTAAAGATTTTATTTATTTATTTGAGAGAGAGAGAGAAAGCATGAGAGGGAACACAAACGGGGAGTGGGAGAGGGAGAAGCAGACTCCCCGCGGAGCAGGGAGCCCGATGCGGGACTCGATCCCGGGACTCCAGGATCATGACCTGAGCGGAAGGCAGACGCTTAACCAGCTGAGCCACCCAGGCTCCCGTGGGCAAATTTTTTAACTTGGAAGAGAGGTGTTG
>NW_027701642.1:0-344 GCF_054177405.1 Leptonychotes weddellii | reverse complement strand
TATTATTATTCCAACTTTCTATGTGATGAAACTGAGAATTTTCCGGAGGTTCTATAACCTCCCAAAATCAAGAGCTAGTAAGCAAGATCATTTCACTATAGTGAGCAGCATCTCTTTTAACCAATTGGCAAGAAAACCAAGAATAAGAGAAACTATTAAATTTTTCTTTTTTTTTTAGAGAATTTCATTTTATTTTATTTTTTTATTATGTTATGTTAATCACCATACATTACATCATTAGTTTTTGATGTAGTGTTCCATGATTCATTGTTTGCGTATAACACCGAGTACTCCATGCAGTACGTGCCCTCTTTAATACCCATCACCAGGCTAACCCATCCCCC
>NW_027701641.1:0-344 GCF_054177405.1 Leptonychotes weddellii | reverse complement strand
TTGGGAGTGACCCTCTTTGAATGTCGTTTTCCCCTATGTGAAAGGGGGAGTCCCCCACCCCAACCACCTGCCTCTGAGGTTCAGTAATGCCCACCACCCAGTGGTCTTGCCTGAAAGCATAACCTTAGTCAAGCCATTTCCCCACCATGAGAAGCTTGAACTTATCACAATGTACTCAAACTACAATGATTTTTTTTTTGTGCCACTGTGTGTCTGGCTGCAGGAATTCAAAAGAAATGTTAATTTTGTGATTCTCCCCTTAAAACAATTTGAAATCTATACAGGACTTGGAGGAGAGAGGAAGAAGTCTTATGTCGTCAACTTAAAATTAAAAGTGTTTCTTT
>NW_027701640.1:0-344 GCF_054177405.1 Leptonychotes weddellii | reverse complement strand
TTTAGCATACAACAGTCCTTCTGGACTCTCACCTCCCCAGCTCCCAAGTATAAAGTCAACCACACCTCACAAACCGGAGCAGCTCTTTCTGCCCATGGGTCCTGTCCCCGGGGTTTAATAAAACCACCTTTTTGCACCAGAGACGTCTCAAGAACTCTTTCTTGGTCGTCGGCTCCGGACCTCACATGGCCGAACCTCATATATATTCTAAAACTTCATCATTACGGGACATAAAGGGAAAGGAGCAGAATCCAGCCAAGGCAAGGGCAGGTCATCAGGCTAAAGGAAGGATTGATCATCGTCCTTCCCTCTTTCCTCCATCCCCTTCCCCCTCAATCTTCCCA
>NW_027701639.1:0-6317 GCF_054177405.1 Leptonychotes weddellii | reverse complement strand
TTGCACAATTCCCAGCGCTTACCAGAGCACATACCCTCCCCAGTGTCTATCACCCAGTCACCCCATCCCTCCCACCCCACCCCCCACTCCAGCAACCCTCAGTTTGTTTCCTGCAGTTAAGAATTCCTCATATCAGTGATGATCTCATTGTTTTTTAAAGATAGATATAGCTGCAACTTTATGCTAAGAAAAAAAGATCAGAATAAAGGTTATCTAAGTCTGTGTACATAGTAGATGCTTAATAAATGCTGAATTGAACAAAACAAAAATCTGCATAATACTACAGAGTAGAAATCGATTTAGATTTTTCCCTTTATTTAGATATTGTGCTATTAATGATACTGAAGCTATTTCCTTTTTTAAGAACTAGCAACCATTACTGTGGTATTCATGCACTGTCCCTGCATCCTTGTGCAAGGAGATCTGTAGGCTAAACTTCCTGCCATGGCATAATTTGGAGCATTAGGGAATCCATACAACGTTTCTCCAAATGTGAAATCGCCCTCCAGAAAGTTCCAACTGGAAGTTTTACTGTGGAAAAGAGTAGTCAGAAATGGACCAATGTATATGTATAAATTTAGAATAGCATAGAAATAGGCATGAGGAAAGAGTGGGAAAAATATCAATTATTCAGTTTGTTGGTGTCAAGTTGCTGGAGTGGGGAAGTCTTTGGTAAGTGCTACCAAATCTAGAAATTAACCAGGAAAAAAAAATTGATAAATTTGGTCATGTAACATAAATAATTTTATATTTAAAAATATATAAACCGGACAAAAAAAGACAAGAAAGGAACACATTGCGAAAAGCACTGTAAAAAATAGGACCAAGGACTGATTTCTTTAGTATCCAAAGAGATATTTTAGGTTACTGAGGAAAAAGTCAAGCAAAAACAGCTCAAGGCACAATAGACAAATCATAACTGCTTTCCATTTTCTGAGTTTTTACAATGTGCTAAAAACAGAATGTGCTAGCTACCTTAAATGCAAGTTCTTATTTGATTCTGGCAGAAGATAGAGGTACTATTATTATTCACATTTTGCAGAGCAGAAATGTTGGTACAGAATGATTAAATCACTTTCCTGTAGCTTATTAGAGATGGAACCCGAACTCAATCCAATGTCAGTATGCTTAAAATTCCGTTTTCTTAAGCACTTTCCCAAATAGTGACACCTCACAAAGAAATAAACTAGAAATCACTTGAGAAACAAACTAAAATGATGAGCATGCATATTAAAAGGTGTTTAAATTTGCTTATAGTTTTAAAAAGTGAGAAATTAAAAACACACGTACCTCTCTATGGGCAAAGATTAAAAACACTGATAACAGTCTATTACAAGAGGGTGAGATGACTGGGTTTTTCTTAGACTCTTCATGGAATTGTGGTTATTTACAAAATAAAACAAAATCTCTCTCAGCCTCAATTTGCTTATGTGTAAAATGGGGATAATCTTTACTTGGAAGAATTATGGTGACCATCACAATAATGATATGAAAAATATTAGCACAATGGCACATATTAAGTGCCTAGCAGCTGATATAGGTTAGTCCCCCCACATCCCCCACTATCTCCCCGCACACATATGCATTAAAAAACACACACACACACACACACACAAAAACAAAGACTGAGAGACAAATCTTTTACCTCTTTGTGTTCCTAGCCACAAAGTCAAGGGTCAATAGACAACCAAGTAAATGAAAATAAAGACTGGGAAGAAGAAGGACCCTAGGCTCTCATGGGTTCTCTGCAGAACATGGGATCTACAGATCATTTTCTAGGACCATGCAAAGATTTCCACTATTTGTTCAATTCTACATCCCATGTTCCAGATCTCCATTTGCACACAAGTCAAAGGAGGCAGTGGATATGCTGAAAGGAGCCAGGGGCCCCGTGAACATAACATGTGGTCACATAACCTGTGTTATCTATGGGTTGGTGGCCTAATGGTTTAGAGTCAAATGCTTCCAGCCCTTTTCAGGGCACTCAACCTTCTAGAGTCAATGAGTCCGAAAATTCTAAAAAGAAGTTATTAGAAAACACAGAAGTTGGGGTGCCTTGGTGGCTCAGTCACTTAAGTGTTGGACTCTTGATTTTGGCTCAGGTCATGATCACAGGGTCCTGAGATGGAGCCCCGTGTGGGGCTCTGCACTGAGCGTGGAGCCTGCTTGAGATTCTCTCTCTTTCCCTCTCCCTCTGCCCTTCCACCCTCCCCCCACCTTGTGCACTCTCTCTCTCAAAAAGAAAAAAAGAGAAAACAAAAAAAGCACCAGAGCACCTTAATAATGTACTCCCTTTTCTAAATATTTACTGGCAACCATGTCTTCATGGAGAGAATTGTTGACTTTGAAGTGACATCACTAACCTTTTGTTTTGAAGATCTCCATGCATGGAGCCATCCTGACCACACTGTAGTCTTTCATCGCTTATGGGAGCCAGAGTCTTCCCTTAAAGACTGTCGGTTCCAGGAAGGCAAAGTCACCAGGACTCTGACAAGCTGGCTGGCAGTTGGTCTTGGGACCTGCTCCTCAGGACCTCAGTGATGTTTGTGCCATCCCCAGCTTGGCAGAGCTTTCTCTCCAGGTTGTTAAAGGGACTTCTCCAGTAGACCTTTTTCATTTGTGTAACTAAGAAATAAACATGGCAAGATGAACTGGTAGGTGCTGTAGAGCGTCAGAGAGAATGATAGTGATGTGCTTTGTCTGCAGCATGTTTAACTGGACGGTCCCGTTCCTCTCGTTCCTGGCCTGTTTGATCCTGGCAGTGACCACCATCGTTTTGTATTTTATTCCACTCCGGTACATCATTTTAATCTGGGGTAAGTCTGGCATGGTCCTTTTGCGAGTGGTCAATTTTAGGTAAGAACCAATGACTCATTTGTCAAGTGCGACCATCAACTTTAAATGTGCTCTTGTTGGCAATTAAACATGAGATTAAGGAAGGTATTTTGGGAACAAAACTTGCAGGACCTCCCTGAAAAGGCCAGTTGCCTGAACGATCAGCATAGATATTTATAGGCCTCTTGCATAATTGCAATCAAATAAAAATGTGATTGTGCATGAGATTTCCCTTTGGGCTTTCGTAGCCATAAATACTCTTGGATAATATATTGCCGTGGCCCGGTAACTTTCAGGAAACACTGTTATTCAAACAGTGCGTAAACACCTGCATCTTGCCCTTTATATTATGCAAAAGTAGATCTGGCCCCTGCCACGGTGCTTCTGACACTTCATCTCTCCTGGAGGAAAAATAATCTAACCCCATACTTAAATCCAGAAGCGGTAGAGAGGAAGGGAGGTGGTTACTCCCTAACCAGTGCCTGAAAGAAGAGGAAGCTATAATTTAGCAGGGTAAATGGTGTGCCTATATAAAGTTTAGCTGCTTTAAAAAAAAGTAGAAACAAAAATCACAAACTCGAAATAAACTGCATGACTTGATTTACTACTCAAGCCAGCAGTTGGACAAAAGACAAGCAGCTTTGTGAATATTTGTGTCTGTTGCTGGGTGGGCTCTGGGTTGATAGAAGGAGCGTGCATTGCAGTAAATTAATTGCTGGAAAAGCAATCAACCCTTTTCCCTAAGAGTCTGCCAGTCATAGTTTTCCATTCCTTGGCTCCTATGAATACTGCTGAGTTCTCAACCATAGATACTCCCTTCTAGGGATCCTTGGATGTTAAGGTGTTCAGAGAAGTTACCACCTACAAGTGACTGCATTAAGATGCATTCATGTTTAAGCAAAAGCTGAGAGCTTGCAAATGTCAGATACAAGCTACAACTTTTCTAAAACCATTAAATGTAGACCTTTTCAAAGAGAACCCACAGGAGTAGAATCCTGCTGATGAGAAAAGCCAAATGTAGACATTCCGAATTGGGAAAAGTCGTTAAAAAAAACAGAATAACTCATAAAACTTCAGAAGTGGAATGATTTTGAGAGAGCATAAGCCACTGGTTCTCTGTTTTGTCCAGAAAGTGAAAATCCCATATAAAGAAGTATCTCTCTTTTATAGAAATCCTGAGAAAAGAAAAAAGATATTCTAATTTCCCTCTTTATAGGTCTGTTTTGAGCCTTGATGACCCTCACTCTTGGCGAAAGTCTTCTATCCATACTTAGTTTTTGATTGTTTCTCAATTTTGCAACAATGCTAGCACATTGGTCCACAGACCCTTAGAAAGAGATCAAGAAGCTCTTCAGGGTCGGTTGATCAAGAAGAAACATTTTATAAAAGTATCTCCCTGGATACCTTATGTACTAAATGTTATCTATATAGACTGAATAATCTCAGTCTTTCTTAATTGTTTTTCATTAAGAATTCGTTTGCAAATCCATTTATTGATCAACATTTAAAAAACAGATCTTAAAACTGTTGTCTGACCCTAATCAGAAAATGATCCATTTGTTTCAGAGGTACAGATCTGTGATTCAACAGTCTTGCACAATTCACAGCGCTCATCATAGCACATACCCTCCCCAATGTCTGTCACCCAGCCACCCCATCCCTCCCACCCCCCACCACTCCAGCAACCCTCAGTTTGTTTCCTGAGATTAAGAATTCCTCATATCAGTGAAGTCATATGAATAATACAATATATGTTAAAAAGAAAAAGAAGAAGAAGATAGCAGGAGGGGAAGAATGAAGGGGGGGAAATCGGAGGGGGAGACGAACCATGAGAGATGATGGACTCTGAAAAACAAACTGAGGGTTCTAGAGAGGAGGGGGTTGGGAGGATGGGTTAGCCTGGTGATGGGTATTAAAGAGGGCACGTTCTGCATGGAGCACTGGGTGTTATAAACAATGAATCATGGAACACTACATCAAAAACTAATGATGTAATGTATGGTGATTAACATAACAATAACAAATTTTAAAAAAATGATTCAAAATTACTATAATCAGTTGGCCAATATTTTGTTCATTTTTAAGCTGGTGTAAGTTGAATGCATGGTCAGCTTGTCAAACACTGTTTCTCAGGATCTCCTCATCATTTTGGTACATACTTGACTTTTCTGCATCTTTCCGTCGACAAAAGACTATACTATATTTCCTCCTTTGATCATCAGTTTTGGAAGTCCAATCCCTCCTTCTGTTTATCCCAAATTGCTTTGACTTTTGATCTTATCCTCCAAGATCTTGGCAGCTTTCAAACACCAGCTTTTTGCATCTCATTAATGAGATACTTCTCTATTTATCATTCAGCTTATGGATGAAATTATTAAATAGCATGGAGTTTATTATGTTCTCCTAAGCTGACAGTAACCCTTTGAGCTTTGTCTTCTGTGTCTGGTTCATTAGTTTTATGTTCTGGACAAGGGCTTATAGTTTATTGATGAGCTCACCATATATAATGTAGTCAAAAGCTTTGACAATCAACACATGATCTGTTGCCTCATTGAGTAAAACCTGCCATGCCATCCTGGAATATACTCAGCAATTTCTATTAGGACTTCTTTTCCAAGACAAATTAGTTATTAGTTTAAAGCTTCATGGACCCAGGACATTCCTTTGCACATCTCCTATATTGTATCCTTGTCAGAGACTTTCTCATGTAGAAGATGACTTCGTATGTCTTCCATTTCTAGTGTTCCTTTTAACTTTACTAAGGATCAGAAGATTGTTTCTTATTCTGAGTTACTCATTTTCATTGAGTCCTAAAAGTGGTGAGTTAAGATCCCTTTTTTTTTGTCCACTCTTTTTAACCCTTTGGAACAAAATTACTTAACTGTATATTCTGTATTTCCATATTCTGTACACCCAAATAATATTTTTGTAGAAATACTTATTAAGTACCAGGATTATTTAACATAAACCTCTGAAAAGCAGCCTAATTTCATAATGGCCATAAGGAATATTCCTTGACTCACCAACTTCATTGTCAGGTTTTGAAGGGTGATACATTTTTCTTTCTTTTTTAACCTATAATTTTAGAGAAGCTATATATAGGTAGTAGATCTTTAACAAGTACTTGACAAATATTTAATATGTCTGCAAATTTCATACCTGTGATCTACAGGGATGGCATTTCTTTTGAGCCCAACACCCACCTCTCTTGTGTGGGAGTGTAGATTTTGAAAATGATGTGAGAGGTGGCTTAAGAGGGATATTTGACATTCTCTGAAGGAGACCATATCTACTGAATTTTGAGCACCTATCTGATGTATTTCTAGAAGGCAAGGCACTTCTTTTTTTTTTTTTTAAAGTACATTTTCAGTCCCCTATTTTTTTTTTATTCTTATGTTAATCCCCATACATTACATCATTAGTTCTAGATGAAGTGTTCCATGATTCATTGTTCGTGCACAACACCCAGTGCTCCATGCAGA
>NW_027701638.1:0-344 GCF_054177405.1 Leptonychotes weddellii | reverse complement strand
GCTCATAGATGTTCCTGCTCAGAGATGCTCCCGCTCAGAGGTGTTCCATCTCAGAGATTCTCCTTCTCAGAGATGCTCCCGCTGAGGGGTGCTCCCACTGAGAGGTGCTCCCACTGAGAGGTGCTCCCTCTCAGAGGTGCTCCCACTCATAGGTGCTCCCACTCAGAGGTGCTCCCTCTCAGAGGTGCTCCCGCTCAGAAGTGCGCAGCCCCCCTGTACTCTGAACCTGACCGTGTGGTCCTCACCTCCGGGGTAAGGAGGGAGTAGGGCCTGAGTGAGTGCTGTGAGTCACTGTTAGCACATGGATGTGGATGCTAACAACCCAGGGAGCTTTTGTGCGTCCT
>NW_027701637.1:0-344 GCF_054177405.1 Leptonychotes weddellii | reverse complement strand
GAGTCATGAGACCCTTCAGACATATATCAGTGGGCCATATGCTTGGGGGCTGATTGCCAACACGTATCTTGAGGGGGGCGGGGTTAGAGATAAAGGAAGTTTCAAAGGAATTTTTATACATTAAAGTAGACTTCTTACAGGATCCTGGTTGGGGGTGAGGGGAGGGGGCAGTCAAGCTAGGATTGCCTTTTGCTCTTAGTGAAGTATTAACATTGAGGCAGTTGAGTCCCAAGAGGAATGTCACTCTGCCTGTTTCAAGGACTTGTCAATGGGCTGTAGGTAGTAAGGAAATTTAATAATTTTTCTTCTGCCTTTGTTTCCCACATCAACACCATTTTAGGCCT
>NW_027701636.1:0-344 GCF_054177405.1 Leptonychotes weddellii | reverse complement strand
TAGCCTCCCAAGTTAATTTTTATGTTGACTTTAAGGTTACCAATTTAATGTTATTAATTTCCTTCTTTATAATTTTAACTCTTTTTTTAAAAAAGATTTTATTTATTTATTGGAGAGAGAGAATGAGAGAGAGCATGAGAGGGGGAGGGTCAGAGGGAGAAGCAGACTCCCCGCCGAGCAGGGAGCCCGATGCGGGACTCGATTCCGGGACTCCAGGATCATGACCTGAGCCGAAGGCAGTCGCTTAACCAACTGAGTCACCCAGGCACCCTATAATTTTAACTCTTAAGGGTGTATCCCTAACCATGTTTAGTTGGCCATTTTTTGAAGAAATGGAATCATGC
>NW_027701635.1:0-344 GCF_054177405.1 Leptonychotes weddellii | reverse complement strand
CGTGCTCTCTCTCATTCTCTCTCTCTCAAATAAATAAATAAAATCTTTAAAAAAAAAAACAACAAAAAAAAATGGTTGCACAAATAACCATGTAGTAGAGATTGCTGGGAAGATGGCAGAGTAGGTTTCCCAAACAAACAAAAGATAGAAGAATTCATGACCACTAACTAGTCCTACAAGAAATGTTAAAGAAGACTCCTTGAGTGGAAAGGAAAGACTGTAAGTAAGAGTAAGAAAGTAGGAAGTACAAAAGCAGTAAAAATAAGTATAACTATAAAAAAATCAGTCAAGGGACTCACAGAAGGATGTAAATTATGACACCATATACCTAAAATATGGGGGGG
>NW_027701634.1:0-344 GCF_054177405.1 Leptonychotes weddellii | reverse complement strand
TTAGGAGTTAAGCAATCACATACTTTAATAGCCTGGATTGAGCTGTCCCTGACAGTAAGATCTACAAAAAAACTAAATAAGTTTCTGTTTTGTTCATTTCTGAGGTATTCAGTTGTAACTTTTGCTCTAGAACAAGTCATGCTGAATTTTTTTTTTTAAGCATTTTCTTCTTTTTTTTTTGTCCTTTGTCTATTTTTTCAGACTTAATTTTCCTGGAATTTGCCATTTTAATCTCTTCCTCCTAGAGGAAATTTGAAATAAGAATAATAATTTGTACCCATCCCCACATGGCATTCTGGTTGCCTTTTGAAAATGATCCTATTTATCATAAATAGTGGTATTTA
>NW_027701633.1:0-344 GCF_054177405.1 Leptonychotes weddellii | reverse complement strand
ATATCGCCTCGGATTCACTTCTCCGCACGTCCTACCTTCCAGAAAGTGGTCGCTTTTCTGTTCAGAGAGTTGTTGCTATTCCTTTCTTCGATCTCCTGTTGAGTTTGTAGGTGTTCAGAATGGTTTGATCCCTATCCAGCTGAATTCCTGAGAGGAGACGAAATCCAGGTCTCCTACTCCTCCGCCATCTTGCTCCCCAAGCCTTACTATTTCTTGCTGGAGTTTTGTAAGAGGCACAAAGGGTTAAACAAGTCCCAAGGGGAATTAACATGACTAAAGAGCCAGGTGTTGGCAAGGAAAAAAGACAACAAACCCTGACTTCTTCCATTCATTTTATTTTTTTT
>NW_027701632.1:0-344 GCF_054177405.1 Leptonychotes weddellii | reverse complement strand
GTAGATGGATGGATGGAGATATGGATATATGGGTGGGTGGGTGGGTAGGTGGATGGATAAATGGGTGGAGATATGGATATATGGGTGGATGGGTGGGTAGATGGATGGGTGGAGATATGGATATATGGGTGGATGGGTGGGTGGGTGGATGGATGGAGATATGGATATATAGGTAGATGGATGGGTGGAGATATGGATAGATGGGTGGATGGGTAGGTAGATGGATGGATAGATGGGTGGAGATACGGATATATGGGTGGATGGGTGGGTAGATGGATGGGTGGAGATATGGATATATGGGTAGATGGGTAGGTAGATGGATGGATAGATGGGTGGAGATATGG
>NW_027701631.1:0-344 GCF_054177405.1 Leptonychotes weddellii | reverse complement strand
TACCTTAGAGAAACAAACACTCTGCTCACATAAAGCTCTGTGTGCAAATGTTTATAATAGCATCAATCATAATTACCAAACCTAGAAACAACCCATATGTCCTGCAGCAGGCAAGTAGATAAACAAATGGTGGCACATCCAATCTTAATGGAATAGTACTTAGCAATAAAAAGAGATGAACTATTTGTTATGGGTCGAATTGTGTCCCCTGACCCAAAGGATATGTTGAAATCCTCACCCCTAGTGCCTAAGAATGTGACCCTATTTAGAAATAGGATTGTTGTAACATGTATCATATGATCTCATTGATATGAGGAATTCTTAATCGCAGGAAACAAACTGAG
>NW_027701630.1:0-344 GCF_054177405.1 Leptonychotes weddellii | reverse complement strand
TGTGCGTGAGTGTCCCTGAGACTCATTCCCATGCAGGGCTGGCCCTGTGAGCATGTGAGGCACACACATCGTGGGGGTTGTATTGTTACTGACGTGCCAGCCCTGCGGCCTCTGCCCTCTGCAGCGCCTTCTCACGGCCTGCAGGTGCGTAGACGCCCGCACCTGGGCCTCGAAAAGTTAATGGTCAGCCGGAGCCCCCACCCCATACCAGCAGTCCTCCTGGCTGGTGACACAGCCCCACTGGGAACCAAGCTGCCCTGGGGGCTTGGAGGATGGACGGGGGTGGGGGGGGAAGTGAGGGGGGCTCAGAAAACAGACGGGGGGCTCAGAGGATGGACGGGGGC
>NW_027701629.1:0-344 GCF_054177405.1 Leptonychotes weddellii | reverse complement strand
TTACTCAAAGTCATTAGAAACTATGGATTAGAGATATCCAAATATGAATGAATCCTCCAAGCAACATTAAATGGGGAAATGTGCATAGATGCATATGTAGAAGATATTACCATTTATTTAAGAATGGAACTTGCCAAATGAAACTGTTTTTAGGAACAGGTACATATAAGTGGCAAAATTATTAAGAAAGGGAATGATAAATATAAGATTCAGGATTAGAAAACATAGCCTTAGTTAGTAACCACATAATCACATCAGCATCAGAGACATTTGAATTACACAGACCAAGACTAGACAAGATCAAAGGTTAATGAAAGGCTGGGCAAGAAGTTCTCTTTGCTTTT
>NW_027701628.1:0-6318 GCF_054177405.1 Leptonychotes weddellii | reverse complement strand
GATTGATTTTATATCCTGCCACTTTACTGAATTCCTGTATGAGTTCTCACAGTTTTGGGGTGGAGTCTTTTGGGTTTTCCACATAAAGTATCATATCATCTGCAAACCGTGAGAGTTTGACTTCTTCTTTGCTGATTTGGATGCCTTTTATTTCTTTTTATTGTTTGATTGCTGAGGCTAGGACTTCTAGTACAATGTTGAATAGCAGTGGTGATAGTGGACATCCCTGCCGTGTTTCTGACCTTAGGGGGAGAGCTCTCAGTTTTTCCCCATTGAGAATGATATTCGCTGTGGGTTTTTCATAGATGGCTTTTATGATATTGAGGTATGTACCCTCTATCCCTACACTATGAAGAGTTTTAATCAAGAAAGGATGCTGTACTTTGTCAAATGCTTTTTCTGCGTCTATTTAGAGGATCATATGATTCTTGTTCTTTCTTTTGTTAATGTATTGTATAACATTGATTGATTTGTGGATGTTGAACCAACCTTGCAGCCCAGGAATAAATCTCATTTGGTCGTGGTGAATAATCCTTTTAATGTACTGTTGGAGCCTAACTAAATCCATTTCTTCCCCAACTTCTTTTCTCCCACAGATATGAAGATGAAGGTCATTGTGGACAAGCCGAACCAGCTCCCCCACCAGTCTCTGAATGGAGTGTCCCGAAGGAAGGTGGGCCGGCGCACTGCCCGAGAGGAGGGTGGCTGCCGAGAAGAGGCTGCTGCACCTGCTCCCAGTATTACCAGTGTCACATCCCGGGGGCATGCCTCTGCTCCGGGCTCTCCTGCTCAGCCCGTGTACCTGCAAGAGACTGGGAACTGGAAGGAGGCCCAAGAGCAGTTGGTCAGATACCAGCTGGCAGGCCAAGATCAGAGGTTGCTGTTTTGCCCAGACCTCAGACAAGAGAGGCAGCAGATGCAGGGGCAGAGCCAGTTGGGCCAGGAAAGAGGCCATGTGGGGCTTGCTCAAGAGAAGAAAGCCTCTTGTAGTGCTACCCAGGCATTCTATCCTCATTCCCTACACCCGGAAACTATTCAGGAACAGCTGTGATGGACACATAAAAATTGATATGCTCATGGGCTTTGCTGAGACTTTCATTAAGGTCAAAGATATAAAAACAGTAAGTTTGGAGAAGGCAGTTGTCCATGGACCAAAGTCACATTTTTTTTTAATAGTTCTTCCTGTTAGTAGCTGGGTCAAATTTACAATTAGAAGAAAACTATTTGGGGAGACCAGAGATAACCAAGTGCCCAAGCAGATTATGAGTGCACTCATTTTTCAGAGCACTGATTTTTGGAGAAGATAATGTGTATAGCTGCCCAATGAAGGAGAGAAGAGGTTATATCATGTGCAGCCTCTCCAGGCTGTGTGCTAGGGGTTCTAATGAAGACCAGAGTGCAGGGTCAACGGGTATCAAGTTAGGTAAGGATGCTAAAGGCAGTTTCACCTAATTCAAACATCTGCAGAATGCTCATCAGTGTTCAAACTAGACACCTTAAGCAGTCTGGTTGTGCCCTTGGCTCTGGATCCAAAAGGCCTTACGCTCCAAGGGAGTAAAACAAAGATGGCAGAGGTGAGGAGAATTTCCAGCAACAACTTGCTCTCAGCTTTTCCCAAAATATAAATCAGGATTTTCCAATATGAAAGATTCAGAGGCTCTCCTATGTTTGAATTAGAACAGAGAAAGGAAACAAATGCTTCTGTTGCAGAATTTTAAATAATGATGCTCTGGAACTAGTCCCATACTGGGTAGGGACTAGCAGGAAGTCATCATCTGCAAGGCATCAATGGTAAAGTGTGTCTTACCCTACTATGAGTTTTCAGGAACATTCTCAGCCCTTTATCCATTCTTTAGATGTATTATAGACATCTCAAACCTTAAACCTGCCTTGAAAGGAGGGAGGCAGCTTTCTCTGTGACACGGTATTGGATTCTGAGGGAGATAACAATTAGGTATCAAGATTGATGTTGTCCAAGAAATTTCAATCCAGGCTGTGTTTAAGAAGGGCATTGATGAGCAATCTGGCCTATAGAAATTACTCTGGAGGTACAAACTGGCTTCCTGCAGTCCTTTTTGTGTTTTGTTTGGGCACTAACAGTATTTAAAAATATAATAAAGAAAAAATAATAACTTGGTTTGGGCAGATTATGCCTTCTCTAGTTTAATTAACCCCCCCCATAACCTGTCCTTTATCTCTTTTTTGTAGTTTCTGTGAGGTTATTTTTATTTACAATCTGTAATCCATACGTTGAGCCATCAGAGATCTGTAATCTTTTTGTACAAAGGCATTTCAGAAGTTAAGGCTTTTGAGAATTATGAAATGATAGCAGTCTTAGCACTACTTCTGTGGGCTTGTCTACACACTCTCCCTTTCACTCTGGTGACTTCTTTTACCACCACAAATTCCAGCCCAGATTTCTTTCCTGAGCTCTACACCATATAGTTAGCTGCCTACTGAGAACTTCCACAGGGTTATCCCACAGCCACTAAGAAGTTAATGGGGCCTTAAAACCTGCTCCTCCTCATGCTTGTCCTAACACAACACACGACATCACTGCACTCTGACTGGAAATCTCGAGGTCAACCTGGACTCCATGTTCTATCTTACTCTTCCCAGTCATTTAACATCTGTTATATCTACTCCTTCTGTACCCTTCTTCCAACTTTTACTAGCTTCTTACCAATCTTCCATGTACCAAAAGATGGATCTTTCTGGAAGGCAAGTTTGATCTTATTCCTCTGTTTAGGAACAACCATAATTAATTGATTAAGTCTCCCTTCACAATGCTTGGATCCCGGAAGCCAAAACGGACTCTTTGGGCCTTAACAGAAGCCAGAAATATCCAGAGTAACTTACAGGGCTCTAGCATGTGGCACGGAATTTCAGAGTCTAGTCAGAATCCTCTAACCTATAATTAAGCCAGTCCTCTTTTTCTCCTCAGAAAATGAGAGAACTGGGTAAATACTGGAAGCCAAGACAGTAGCTCTTGGTTCATTTATGTCTGGAGATGAGCTTGTTAGATAAAGCACCACTATCAGCCAACCATATACTTATTCAGACCATTAACACAGGTGGCCCAGAAAATATTTCCCAGCAGTGACCGGCTTTACTCTTTGTTGAAATAAATAATTGAAAAGTGTCAAGTTCTTCTGTTATTTCAAAGAAATTCTTTTTGCTTCCCGTTTCTGATTTTCTATATATGGTGGATTCTTTTCCCCCAAGATACTGAACAAACTAAAATTCTTAAGAGTTCAAAAAACATTTGTAAATATTTCTGGATGTTAAAATCAAGAAGGAAGGATGAAGAGAGCTAGGATAGTTTCCACCATCTCTCAAGTTTGAGGGGTTGTGTTCAGAGAAAGTACCAGACTTTGACAGAACTTTGTGTCTCCCTCAGAGTGACAGACTGACCCAGTCTGACCAGGGTTGTGTCCCGCAGCAGATTTGCCCATATTGTTGCCCACTGAGGCTACTGAGAACCAAGAGGCCCAGACCTTTCAAGAATTACTTAGTGAATGGCTCTCTTCCATCTAGCAGTATAAAATCCAAATGTATGAAATTACTATACATTGAAATGTATGCAAACTCTATGCAAAAATTTGTATGGGGAAATTGAATGTAAATCACATGCAAATATTATTCAACCAAGCTTCTATAAAATTGTACATGTCAATAACAGTAAAGGATTTTAATTAATTCTGTCATTTAAAATTCATACATTTATTCCATATTTTGTTTCCGGAATTTATAATGTATTCAGCTATAAGTGGAAGGAATTACTCTACTGAGTGTAGAAGAGTTGATTTCAACCTATGTGATAGCACGGTGACTAATTGCAGATATATTTGAGAGATCACATTTCCTGAATGTAATCTTTAAAAAGGGATAAACCATTTTTATAAAGTTAAATGACACTTAAATGGTAGAATATGGAGATTTGTGTGTTTACAAATATTCTTCTAACATTTGTTATTTTTATACATGAAAAAAGACCAGGGTTCTCTGTGCTTGGAACAACTCAAGAAGAGAGTATTTTCTGCCCATGAATCTGGTATCTTTTGAGATAGAATATTCACTTAATGCATTTGGAGGACTTCCTAGAATTTACTGGGGTTTTTTTTTAAGATTTTATTTATTTATTTGACAGAGAGAGACACAGCAAGAGAGGGAACACAAGCAGGGGGAGTGGGAGAGGGAGAAGCAGGCTTCCCATGGAGCAGGGAGCCCGATGTGGGGCTCGATCCCAGGACCCTGGGATCATGACCTGAGCTGAAGGCAGACGCTTAATGACTGAGCCACCCAGGCTCCCCTAGAATTTACCGGGTTTTGAAGAATTGTTTCTCTCTTTTCTTATTTCAGTCTCAAAATGATGATTCATTTATTATTATCACCACGTATTTTATTTCAAAATTAGTAGCTTTAATAAGGGGAAAGAGAGTCAATTTCCTTTTGAAAAATGTGGGAAATGGCCACTTCTCTGTATTTTATAGATGAAGAAACAGTCAATTGCCAAACTCCTGCAATGGTCCAAGGCAAAACTGGAAATTTGTCTGGACTGTATCTGATTCTTTCTAAAATGTCCTCAATGTAATGGTACATCCATCCAGTAGAATGACTGATGTAGAAAATTATTCAAGATATACTATTAGGCTAAAAAAAAAAAAAAGCAAACTGCAAAGCAATGTGTATATTATGCTTTTACCTCTAGTTTACTTACATATAGAAAAATTATGGAGAGATGGCCGATAATTTTTTTAAAATAATAGTTATCTTTAGGGAATGGAGCAGGTTTGCACTTCAAATTTTTTATCTTTTTTTGTATTTCAGTGTTTTTATAAGACATTTTACTATTAATATAAATTTTAAAAAATATTTTCTGCAACTTATGGTTGACCGGAGGTTAGCAATCTCTTTAGTTCTCATCCAAGAGTAGGACTTGCTTATAGAAAGTGCATTTAGTTCTTGATGGAAGACTTATATATATAGGAGAAGGAAAAGATGGTAGAGAGTGGATGATAAATGGGTCAGAAAGAGAGGCCAGAGAGGAATGAAAGGGAAAGGAAGGAAAGTCTCCAACTGAAGAAAGAAATGCTCCTTGGTGGACAATGGTTAGAGTGCTAACAAATCTGTATTCTCACCACAGTATCCCTGGGATGTCATACAGGGCATGCCACCTAAGGTCCCAACTGTGTAAGTGGCCTAGAAGGAAAACCTCTGTATGGCTATGGACTCAGCATTTCTTAGTAAGATTCAAATATAAAAGAGCCACCTTCCCATCACTCTTATGGAGGAAACACTGTGGAAGCAGATGCTCACCCTAAGTCATGAGTAGACCCAACATAATGCCCATAGCACTGAGAAGTGCCCACTAGTTGGTATGCCTCTCTCTCTCAGATCAGTGCCATACCGTGTACTTCTTCCAGCCCAGCTCCATAAGAATTTATTCTAAATCCACACCACGTGGTATTAAGACCTGAACACAAAGGGCTGACTCTTGATAGCAGCTATCACAGCACACTTATTAGGCAGATTTCAGAGACTCAGAGTTTTGTGATAGAACCTTAAGTAAAAAGACTGTGGGCTTGGATGTGAGGCAGAGCAAGATGGCGGAGGAGTAGGAGACCTGGATTTCGTCTGCTCTCAGGAATTCAGCTGGATAGGGATCAAACCATTCTGAACACCTACAAACTCAACAGGAGATCGAAGAAAAGAAGAGCAACAACTCTCTGAACAGAAAAGCGACCACTTTCTGGAAGGTAGGACGTGCGGAGAAGTGAATCCAAGGCGATATTCGGGAGGATAAACAGCGGGGGAGGGGCCTCTGTCGGCCGCTTCTGGGAAGTGATAGAACCACTGAGCACAAAATCGGAACTTTTAGAAGTCAGCTCCACTGAGGGACATAACTCCGGTGGCTAAGCGGGGGGTGGAACCTTCATGGGACAGTGTGGTCTCAGGACCCTCGGGGTCACAGAAAGACCGGGGGACCCTGAGTGTGGCAGAGCTCCCAGGTATCGGAGCAGGGAAGCCGGCTGCAGAGGCGGAGCCCAGGCGCGGCTCTCAGCTCGGGGTTGCCATAAACCGTGATCCGCGGCACCGTCGGGCCACTGCTCCTCCAGCAGGGACCCAACAAGCGGCAGATCCGGGGAGACTCACCTTCCTCCCCCGGGAGGAGCCACACGGGAGTGCACCGCAGGGATCTGCTGGGTTTGGAGACTCCACCCGGGGTCGGTGCCAGAGATAGAAACGCGCGGTCACAGGCCGGGTGAGGACGGAGTGCGGCCGGAGACCGGGGAGACGGGAGTGACTGACGGCTTT
>NW_027701627.1:0-344 GCF_054177405.1 Leptonychotes weddellii | reverse complement strand
TTCTGCATGGAGCACTGGGTGTTATGCACAAACAATGAATCATGGAACACTACATCAAAAACTAAAGATGTAATGTATGGTGATTAACATAACAATAAAAAAGTAAAAAAGTAAAAAATTAAAAATAAATTAAAAAAAAACCACACACACACACACACACACACACACACAAATGATGTTTTCTGGGGTGCCTGGGTAGCTCTGTTGGTTAAGCGTCCGAGTCTTGGTTTTGGCTCAGGTCATGATCTCAGGGTCCTGGGATCAAGCCCCATGTCTGGCTCTGTGCTAAGCTCAGAGTCTGCTTGGGATTCTCTCTCTCCCTCTGCCCCTCCCCCCATGCTTGG
>NW_027701626.1:0-344 GCF_054177405.1 Leptonychotes weddellii | reverse complement strand
TTGCAGCATTATTTACAGTAGTTATGGTATGGAAGCAATGTAAATATCTATCGATAGAGGAATGGATAGAGATGTGGTATAGATTGATAATGGAATATTACTCAGCCATCAAATTAGCAATGAAATCTTGCCACTTGCAACGACGTGGATGGAGCTAGAGGGTATTATATTAAGTGACATAACTCAATCAGAGAAGGACAAATACACGATTTCACTCATATGTGGAATCTAAAGCACAAAACAAGAGCAGAAACAGAGCCCTGAATACAGAGAACAGACTGGTGGTTGCAGAGGGAGGGGAGGGACAGGTGAAGGGCAGAGGGAGGTCCAGCTTCCAGGAATGG
>NW_027701625.1:0-344 GCF_054177405.1 Leptonychotes weddellii | reverse complement strand
TGATGGCCTGGAGGCTAAGACCCAGTTCTGCTGCTTGAGGCTGCACTGTGCTCTCCTGGGCATAAGGGCCTGGGCTAGGATGCCAGAGGAAAGGAGAGGGGGCTTGTGGAGTAGGGGAGTGGGCCAGTGTGCTGTCCTCAGTCATCCTGCCTTTGCCTTCATCTTTGGCAATCTATTTTACCCAGCCTGACATAGGTTTGTTGCCTTCACAAGTCTTTTCCAGATTATGCAAAACCCATATGAATCTTGTCCTGAAGACTTATCAATAAGAATCCCTGGAAATTTGTCTCTAACATTTAATTTTTTTTTTAAGATTATTTATTTATTTATTTATTTATTTATTT
>NW_027701624.1:0-344 GCF_054177405.1 Leptonychotes weddellii | reverse complement strand
CTGAAGGCAGTCGCTTAACCAACTGAGCCACCCAGGCGCCCAAGGGACAGATACTGTTCTAAGCCCTGGCATTATCACTGTGAACATGGCCCCTGACCACAAAGAATGTTAGGTCTAGTGGGTAAAACAGACAAGTAATAACTAAAGTAGCAATTATAATGCACCACGATACACACACACACACACACACACACACACAATGGAATATTATGCAGTCATCAAAAAAAGATGACATCTTGCCATTTGCAACAATGTGGATAGAACTAGAGGGTATTATGCTAAACGGAATAAGTCAATCAGAGAAAGACAAGTATCATATGATCTCACTGATATGAGGAATTCTT
>NW_027701623.1:0-344 GCF_054177405.1 Leptonychotes weddellii | reverse complement strand
TTAATTATGTTCAAAAACTTAGAGACAAACACCAAAAAAGACCCAAAGCAAACTTCAAGAGGTGAAAACTACAATGTTTAAATGTTTAAGATGAAAAATCCACTGGATGTAATTAATTGTGGATTAGACACTGCATAAATAAACATTGTTAATAACTTTAAGGCATAGTATGGGAACTATTCAATATGAAACACACAGAGAAAAATCAACTAATAAAAAGAAGAGTGTCAGTGATATAGTTGTGAGACAACTTCAAATAACCGGAAATGCAATTAAGTGGAGTCCGCAATGTAGAAAAGAGAGGGAAAGAAGAAATATTTGAAGAAATAGTGGCCAAAACTTTT
>NW_027701622.1:0-344 GCF_054177405.1 Leptonychotes weddellii | reverse complement strand
TTCGCTTGAAATGACCAATCTGGCCTTAGCCTGGGAACCCCAGGGAACCACCTAGAACCTTCTAGACACATGTGCTTCAAGTGCAGCTGCTCCGTCTGCCAGTACCTGCCTTTACGTCCCCTCAAGGCCCTTGAGGCATGCTGTGTGTGCTGCGTAGGCTGTGCGTGCTGTGCGTGCTGTGCAGGCTGTGCGTGATGTGTGCGCTGTGCAGGCTGTGCGTGCTGTGCATGCTGTGTAGGCTATGCAGGCTATGCGTGTTGTGTAGGCTGTGTGTGCTCTGTAGGCTGTGCAGGCTGTGCGTGCTGTGCAGGTTGTGCAGGCTGTGCGTGCTGTGTAGGCTGTGC
>NW_027701621.1:0-344 GCF_054177405.1 Leptonychotes weddellii | reverse complement strand
TATTTGGATGGGAGTTTTCTTCATTTCTCATGGACAAAAGGGGGAAACTGCCTCCCAGAAAAACTGTAGGGTTCTGAAGTTATATTAAGATGAAACTTCCCAGGGGAGGCAGTTTTTGCTCAAAAATCATCTCCAGTATTTCCATATTGTTGGATGATTACTGTCTTCTCTGGTCCTTAAAACTTCAAGAATTTTAACATTTTCATTTCCTTCCCAATCCGAGAGCTCTGAAACAAAAGGTGGGAAAGAGATGAACATCAAAAAGAGGACAAATTCTTTCAAAACTCCTTTACTCTCAAAAATCAATTAGCTAGAGGCAGGGAAGAAAGTAAAATAGTAGGGGG
>NW_027701620.1:0-344 GCF_054177405.1 Leptonychotes weddellii | reverse complement strand
TCATAACCTTGATGTTTAATTGTGCAAGACTTGCCTTTCCTGTTCCTTCATTTTTCTTCCTCTACACCCGGGCTTGGGTGGCTTCCCGTAGGAAGAGGTAGGGCCTGGAACCAGACAAGAGAAACATTACACAACACTGTCAAATCCTGCTGCTTAGAAGTTAAGAAAAAAAGAAGGATGGGGGGAATGCCTAGGTGGCTCAGTCAGTTAACTATCTACCTTCAGCTCAAATCATGAGTGATTTGAGTTGAGGACTTAGTAGAGTTTTAAAAAACCCAATTTTAGCTAAATGCCTGAGGTCATGATTTCAGAGTCCTGGGATGGAGCCCTGCATCAGGTTCCCT
>NW_027701619.1:0-344 GCF_054177405.1 Leptonychotes weddellii | reverse complement strand
TACATATAATTCTGTTTGGAATGCTAGTTTACACACTTGTTCTACTTTGTTGTTTTTTGGGGAGAAGGAAGGGGTACATTTTCTGTGTTGTATTTTTAATTTTCTTCAATAGTTTTGTAAGCATTTCACTTTTCTTTTGTTCATTTTATGGTATTAGTGTGCATATTAAGAAACTGTAAAGCAGGGCGCCTGGGTGGCTCAGTCGGTTAAGCGACTGCCTTCGGCTCAGGTCATGATCCTGGAGTCCCGGGATCGAGTCCCGCATCGGGCTCCCTGCTCAGCGGAGAGTCTGCTTCTCCCTCTGACCCTCCTCCCTCTCGTGCTCTCTGTCTCTCATTCTCTCT
>NW_027701618.1:0-344 GCF_054177405.1 Leptonychotes weddellii | reverse complement strand
GAAAAATAATTTTTCATTAAAAGTGTTGTGTTAAAAAAAAAAAGTGTTGTGTGGGCGCCTGAGTGGCTCAGTTGTTAAGCGTCTGCCTTCGGCTCAGGTCATGATCCCAGGGTCCTGGGATCAAGTCCCACATCGGGCTCCCTGAGCAGCGGGAAGCCTGCTTCTCCCTCTCCCACTCCCCCTGCTTGTGTTCCCTCTCTTGCTGTGTCTCTTTCTGTCAAATAAATAAATAAAATCTTTAAAAAATATAAAAATAAAAATTCCTCAACTTTGAGTTCTTAAACAGTAACTCTTGATAAATATAATACTCATAAAAAAAAGTTCCTTGGTGTCTTCAGTAATTT
>NW_027701617.1:0-6318 GCF_054177405.1 Leptonychotes weddellii | reverse complement strand
TTAGCCCAGTGATGGGTATCAAGGTGGGCATGTACTGCATGGAGCACTGGGTGTTATACAAAAACATGAATCGTGGATCACTACATCAAAAACTAATGATGTATGGTATGGTGACTAACATAATAAAATAAAATTAAAAAAAAAAAAGAACTCTAATTTCTACTTTATCTTTCCCCAGAGAGGGTAGTGCAGGCCTGGCAGGTTTTGAATACATGCACGGTATCTTATGCCTATATTAAGTATCACAGTGAAGTATGGGCCATTCCCAACTTATCAGGGTTCAGCTTACAGTTTTTTGACTTTATGATAATGTGAAAGCAGTATGCATTCAGTAGAAACCATGCTTCGAACTTTGAGTTTTGATCTTTTCCTGGGCTAAGATTCTCTGTCTCTGTCTCTCTCTGTCTCAACAAGGGGGACATCGGGGAGCCACAGGTCCCAGTCAACCACACCATCATGAGGGAAACAACCAGTACACCTCCAACCGTCTGTCCCCATACAACCTTGCTGTTTTTCACTTTCAGTATAGTATTGAGTAAATTACATGAGATAGTCAGTGCTTTCTTATAAAATAGGCTTTGCATTAGATGATTTGGCCCAACTGTAAGTTTGCATAAGTGCTCTGAGCATGTTTAAGGTAGTCCAGGCTAAGTTATGATGTTTGGTAGTTTAGGTGGACTAAATATATTTTTGACTTAATGATATTTGCAACTGACAATGGGTTTATTGGGACATAACCCCATTGTATGTCAAGGAAGATCTGTATACATATTGAATTTACTACCCCATTTTTGAGAAGAGAAAACTCTAAAGTTTCTCTTTCTAAAGCCGGGAGGCCCAAAGCAACATCCGAGAGAAGAGTTACATTTGGTAGACGCTGACAGAGCTGCCTTCTTGGGCAAACAAGGAGTTAGGTGGAGGGTTAGAGAGGAAAAATCATATGCTTGAAACATAGTCCAACAAGGCAAGTGGATCTATGGAGGACACATCTCAGGTTGTCCATATTAAGCCAAAAAGAGCCGCTTAGAAAACTCTATAGACTCAAGAGGGCAGAAGTGGGCAGAGGCATAAAGGTTCAGTCAAGACCAGCTTGTCTTGCATTGGTGAATAGATTGTAGCCCTAGGGCAGGGGGAGAAAGTCACAGAGGGCGGGACCAGCCGGGCTGCAGTCAAGAGTCCTGGAAAGGTTCAGGGAAAACTTTGAACCTATGTTATTGCCATACTCGTTTCACTGTAATGTGTTGGGAAGTGGAATTTCTGGCTAATTAAAATGTGAGTTCGTTTAGAAAAATCTTACTTTGGCAGCTCTACTTGTTGAAATGTTAATGCCTTAATAATTAAGCACACTTCGGTGATTGTGAAATAGTGATTGGTGAGTGAGTCTCTTTAGGGACCTAAAGGTCACTATGGGACTGGTTGACGTGGTGATAGGAAGTGTGAGAGGTTGAGTGGATCTGTGTTCACTTAACATCCACCATCTACCATGGAAGTTACCTTTTTTAAAATTAGTTTTTTAATTGTGGTAAAATCAATATAAAATAAAATGTTCCATTTTCATTATTTTAAGGGTGCATTTCAGCGGCTTCATGTGCATTCACCTTACTGTGTGCCATCACCCCTACCCATCCATCTCCGGAACTGTTTTCATCTTTCCGAACTAAAACTCTATATCAATCAAGCAATAACTCCTTCTATTCTCCCTCCCCAGGCAGCCCTTGGCAACCGCCATCCTGTTATCTTTCTGTACGAATTTGACTACTCCAGGTGCCTCATGTACTTGTAATCATACAGTCTTTGTCCTCTGGTGACTGGTTATTCCACTTAGCATAACGTCCTGAAGCTTCATTGATGTTGTAGCAGGTGTCAGGATGCTGAATAACATTCCATTGTACGTAGGTATATACACCACATTTTGTTTATCTGCTCGTCTGTCAAAGGACAGGAAGTCACTTTTGATTTTTTTGAAAGATTTATTTTTTTATTTTAAAAAGAGAGAGCATGAGTGGGAGGGGCAGAGGGAGAGAGAGAAACCCAAATAGACTGTGCTGAGTACCGAGCCCGACGCGGGGCTCCATCTCACTACCCTGAGATCACCACCTGAGCCGAAACCAGGAGTCAGACCCTGAACTGACTGTGCCACCCAGGCGCCCCAGGAAGTCACTTTTTAGAATAAATCTAAGTGTCAGAACTATCTGATCTCTCTCTCTCCTTTAAAATATGGAAAAAAATAATAGGTAAAATTACTTGCTTCTGAATGATGCTTCCGGGTGCCTGGGTGGCTCAGTTGGTTGAGCGACTGCCTTCGGCTCAGGTCATGATTCTGGAGTCCCGGGATCGAGTCCCGCATCGGGCTCCCTGCTCAGCGGGGGGTCTGCTTCTCCCTCTGACCCTCTTCCCTCTTGTGCTGTCTCTCATTCTCTCTCAAATAAATAAATAAAATCTTTAAAAAAAAAAAAATCTCCATGAATGATGCTTCCTTGTAGTTTTGCTTTAGTGCCTGAGGAACCAAGATATTTTATCAGGCGAGGGCAGGGATGAGGCAGCCAGGCTGGTTAAAATCATGGCTCTCCCCAATCAGTGAAATTACATAAACATAACTGAAAACAAGAGGAACTAAGGTTTCAACCTGTTATAAACATCATATCTTTAGTTGCAAATAAGATGAAGAAAAACCAAATAACACTTATTATGACTCTGGTATGTGGCAGGTATGTGCTTGACGCCCCCCCCACATTGCAATGTACTCCTTCCTTACAGCAGTTCTGTGAGGCAGATGTTAGACAAATAATTAGGAGACCCTGGATTAATAACCAAGTGTCTGGAGCTCTAAATAAGTTCTGTGCAATAAAAATCTAATGCACAATACATTTAATTCTCAATTTTGTAGCAGCCAAGAAAAAAAAATAAAAAGAAATAGGTGAAGTTAATTTTAATAATTTCCTTAGCCCAAAATACCCAGAATATTATTTCAACACATAATCAATGTAAATTGTTAATGTGATAGTTTACATTCTTTTTTTTTTTCATACTAAATCTTTGAAATCCAGAGTGTATTAAATTAAAACCACATTGAGATACCACCTCACACTGGTCAGAATGGCTAAAATGAACAATACAAAAAATGACAGATGTTGGCGAGGATGTGGAAAATGGGGAACCCTCCTACACTGTTGGTGGGAATGCAAGCTGGTGCAGCCACTCTGGAAAACAGTATGGAGGTTCCTCAAAAAGTTGAAAGTAGAGCTACCCTATGACCCAGCCATTGCATTACTGGATATTTATCCAAAATACAAGTATAGTTATTTGAAGGGGCACGTGCACCCCAATGTTTATAGCAGCAATGTCCACAATAGTCAAATATGGAAAGAGCCCACCTGTCCATCAACAGATGAATGGATAAAGAAGAAGTGATACATATATATATATATATATATATATATATATATATATATATACACACACACACACAATGGAATATTATGCAGCCATCAAAAAGAATGAAATCTTGCCATTTGAAATGACATGGATGGAAGTAGAGAGTATTATGCTAAGTGAAATAAGTCAGTCAGAGAAAGACAAATACCATATGATTTCACTCATATGTGGAATTTAAGAAACAAAACTGATGAACATAGGGGAAGGGAAGGAAAAATAAAATAAGATAAAATCGGAGGAGGCAAACGGTAAGAGACTCTTAACTCTAGGGAACAAACTGAGAGTTGCTGGAGGGGAGGTGGGTGGCGGGACGGGGTAATTGGGTGATGGGCATTAAGGAGGGCACATGATAGAATGAGCACTGGGTGTTGTACGCAACTGATGAATCCCTAAATTCTACCTCTGAAACTAATAATACACTGTATGTTAACTAACTTGACTTCAGATAAAAAAGAAAAAGAAACCCAGGGTGTACTTGACACATACAGCACATTTCGGGGACACTAAGGCTGCCTGTGGCTGCTGGGCTACAGAGTGTCCTGTGCTTCCCTGGATCATAGTGTTCTTTCCAGTGCCCCGGAAAGAGTATTTATCTGGCTAAGTTCAGTGTCTCCCTTTGTACTTCATGTATCTCTAGTTCTTTAATGGAAATGCTGGTTCCTATTTTGAAAGCTCTTTGCCACCACATACCTTCATAGAAGAATGGCTGGCTGCTTACATAAAAGGAATAATTCCTTTTTTTCCTCCTTAATTTTGTATTTCCCCCCACCCTGGTCTCTTTGTCTTCCTTTGGAGAACCAGAAAATGAATGAATAGATGCATTGCATCAGCTATTTCTTAATAATTACGTCATTTACTGTGTGATGGCTCTGGCTAGGGGAGCATTGTAGGTGGTTGGGGAGAATAGCCTCTGGCTACTTGGTTGAAAGGACAAGCATTAATGAGAGAATTGGAGTAAATAGTCAGAAAAATGCTGCTATTAAATTACAAATTGTGAAGAAAATGAAAGTAAAGGGCCTTCGTCACATTTTTTAAAGTTTATTTTTCCAACTATAAAAGTAATGTAGAAAACACAACAAAGCAGATAAAAGAAAAAAATTACCCCAAATTCCACTTTCTGTAATGAACTTCCAAGAAATTTGAGAGCTGAAATGGGAATGCCTTTTTACTTAGTGGTTTCCCTCCTCTGTTAGAGGCAAGAGAGCACTTTCCTCCAGAATAACGTTTCCTTTAGGAAACAAAACTTGCCAGCTTTCGGTATGTGCACATTTGTTGTTAGCATTCTGCTTTGGGGGTCGGGGGTTGGAAGTGGCTAAATATGTTGAGAAAAATACAGAAGTTGGAATGCATGAATGATGAAGATCAGATTAGACTCACTAGAATTCAAATACTTTTTTTTTTGTTTTATTTAATGCTCTATATGACACTCCAGTCCCACAAATAAATATTAAGTGAAGGAATCCATATACTCATTCAGCAGACACTTATCCCATGTCAGAAGATACCAGGCTCAATGCGGAGTGTTGAGTTACACAGATGACTGAGACTCTGATCGGTCCTCCCTTGTAAAGAAAGGCTTCCCCCTCAGGGGGGCGCTGTCCAGACCAGCAGGATAACCCAGGCAAAAGATTAAATGAAACATAGAGCTTTGAGCTAAGAGAATTAAGTGGCAAATCCATTTATTTGCTACATTTGAGAATAGTTAAAATCCTGCCTTTGGTTCATAACAATGATAATATCATCCTGACCTTTACTAGAAAAGAGCAAAACAAATTGCAGTCTCTCTTTTTGGCACTTGTCACAAGAACAAAGCAGTCCATGATCGCAGCAGATATAATGTCCCCTATGATTATAATTTATGTTTCCTGAGTTCCCTCTGCCTTGAATTACTTTGTCAAGTGTGTGATATCCCAGAGGGCTAAGAAAAAACGCTATATTCAGTGCCTTCAGTGACTTTAGACTATTTAGGAAACAGATTCTTTTTTAAAGATTTTGTTTATTTGACAGAGAGAGACAGTGAGAGAGGGAACACAAGCAGGGGGAGTGGGAGAGGAAGAAGCAGGCTTCCCGCCAAGCAGGGAGCCCGATGCGGGGCTGAATCCCAGGACCCTGGGATCATGACCAGAGCCAAAGGCAGACGCTTAAAGACTGAGCCACCCACGTGCCCCTAGGAAACAGATTCTTATAACACATGGGGAAACTCTGCACTCTGTAGCATTTCCTACTTTTACAAAAAACATTTTTGTAAATTGAATACACTATTTTGTAAATATAGTAGGGCTGAGTTTCACTCTGAAAAACAACACAAAAATATGGTAGACAAGAAACCTCTAGCCCTCACTTCCAATATGGAAACTTTAAAATTCTGGACAAAAAGCTTTAAAAAAAATAGCCCTTTTCTTTAAATGCAGATAGTGGAGTGGATATGAACATGAGCAGAGCTCTGAGAGGTTAAAAACAAAACACAACACAACACAACAAAAAAACAAAGGGATGGGGGGAAAGATGGGAATGCAGACAGCAGAGGTTCACCAAATGCTAAAGACAAAGATGATGGCTTCCCTGGAGCTCTGAACTCTGGGTTTTAAGTCTGTGTGTGGGTGATATGTTAAGAAGATCATACACAGGACTCATGGCATTGTGTTCCACAGGGCACGAGTGGGCGTGTAGCCTTTCTGAACATGCTGTTTCTGGAAGCCATTTGGGGTGGTCAGTCTTAGTCCTGCTATTTACACAGTGGAGGTATTAAAAGAGAACCCTCTGTTTATTTACACTTAATCAACTTGCTGATCCAAGGAGAGGGATCAGATGCTACCACTTGGAGAGGAAAGGGACCCACCCCTTGAGGGTTATGGGTGAGCAGAGATAAAGCTTATGGACATG
>NW_027701616.1:0-14513 GCF_054177405.1 Leptonychotes weddellii | reverse complement strand
GGAAGATAAGGGATAGTGCAGAGGACAATAGGAGAAGGGAGGGAAAACTGAATGGGAAGTCATCAGAGAGGGAGACAAACCATGAGAGACTCTTAACTTAGGAAACAAACTGAGGGTTGCTGGAGGGGAGGGGGGTGGGGGGATGGGGTAACTAGGTGATGGGCATTAAGGAGGGCACTTGATGCAATGAGCACTGGGTGTGATATGCAACTGATGAATAACTGAACTCTACATCTGAAATTAATGATACACCGTATGTTAATTAATTGAATTTAGATAAAGTAAGATATTAAAAAAAGGAAAGAAAACATTATGCTGATTGAAAAAAAGCCAGGGCGCCTGAGTGGCTCAGTCGTTAAGCGTCTGCTTTCGGCTCAGGTCATGATCCCAGGATCCTGGGATCGAGCCCCGCATCAGGCTCCCTGCTCGCAGGGAACCTGCTTCTTCCTCTCTTCCCTGCTTATGCTCTCAAATAAATAAATAAATAAAATATTTTTTAAAAATGCAGGAGGGGCACCTGGGTGGTTCAGATAAGCATCTGCCTTCAGCTCAGGTCATGATCCCAGGGTCCCCGGATCAAGCCCCGCATCGGGCTCCCTGCTCGGTGAGAAGCCTGCTTCTCCCTCTTCCACTCCCCCTGCTTGTGTTCCCTCTCTTGCTGTGTCTCTCTCTGTCAAATAAATAGATAAAAAAAATCTTAAAAAAAAAAGAAAGAAAAAAAGCCAGACACAAAAGGTCATGTATGGTACGATTCCATTTATATGAAATGTCCAGAACAGGCAAATACCTAGAGACAGAAAGTATATTAGTAGCTGTCAGGGGATGGGGCAGGAGGGTTTCAGTGGTGGTGGTATGGTGTTGGGAAATAGTGAATGACCGTAATGGGTGTAGAGTTTTTTTTCAGGGAGACAAAAATGTTCAAAAGTTGCATTGGATTCATGATTATACAACCCTGTGAATATGTTAAAAACCATTAAATTGCATAATTTAAATGAATGAATTGTATGGTATGTGAATTTTATATTTGTGTGTGTATATATATGTATAGTATATCTCAATAAAGCTGTTACTAAAAAATTTAAGACGATACACTAATAATGAAGCAACAGAAATTAAGAAATGAAGAAAGCAATCCCATTTACAACTGCACCAAAAATAATAAAATATGTAAAAATAAACTTAACCAGAGAGGTAAAGGACCTGTACTTTGAAAGCTATAAAACACTGATGAAAGCAACTGAAGATGATGCAAACAAATTGAAAGATATCCCACGCTCATGGATTGGAAGAACAAATATTGTTAAAATGTCCATACTACCCAAAGCAATCTACACATTTAATGCAATCCCTATCAAAATACCAAAAGCATTTTTCACAGAACTAGAACAAATAATCCTGAAATGTGTATGGAACCACAAAAGACCCCAGATAGCCAAAGCAATTTTCAGAAAGAAGAGCAGAACTGGAGATAATCACAATGCCAGACAATAAGGTATATTACAAAGTTGTAGTAATCAAAACAGTATGGTACTGGCACAAAAATAGATACATAGATTGATCAATGGAACAGGATAGAGAGCCCAGAAGCAAACCCACAATTATATGGTCAATTAATCTTCGACAAAAGAAGAAAGAATATACAATGGGGAGAAGACAGTCTCTTCAACAAATGAACAAATGGTGTTGGGAAAACTGGACAACAACATGTAAAAGAATGAAACTGGGCCACTTTCCTACACAAAATAAACTTGATTAAAGATCTAAATGTGAGACCCAAAACCATAAAAATCCTAGAAAAGAATACAGGCAGTAACTTCTCTGACATGGGCTGTAGCAACATTTTTCTAATTATGTCTCCTGAGGCAAGGGAAACAAAAGCAAAAATAAACTATCGGGACTACATCAACATAAGCTTCTGCACAGTGAAGGAAATAATCAACAACACTGAAAGACAACCTACTGAGTGGGAGAAGATATTTGCAAAGGACATACCCGATAAAGAGCTGGTATCCCAAATTGATAAAGAACTGATACAATTCAACACCCAAAAAACTAAATAATCCAACTAAAACATGGGCAGAAGACATGAGCAGACATTTTTCCAAAGAAGACATCCGGATGGCCAACAGACACATGAAAAGATGCTCATCAAAACTTCCCATCAAGAAAATGCAAATCAAAACCACAATGAGATATCACCTCACACCTGTCAGAATGACTAAAATAAAAAACACAAGAAACCACAAGTGTTGGTAAGGATGTGGAGAAAGGGGAATCCTCTTGCACTCTTGGTGGGAATGCAAACTGGTGCAGCCACTCTGGAAAACAGTATAGAGGTTCCTCAGAAAGTTAAAAATAGAACTACCCTATGATCCGGTAATTGCACCACTGGGTATCTACCCCAAAAATACAAAAACACTAATTCAAAGGGATACATGCACCCCCCCTGTTTATTGCAGCAGCATTTACAGAGGCCAAATTATGGAAGCAGCCCAAGTGTCTATCAATAGATGAATGGATAAAGAAGATGTGGTGTATATATATATACAATGGAATAGTATTCAGCCATAAAAAAGAATGAAATCTTGTCATTTGCAATGACATGGATGGAGCTAGAGAGTATAATATGAACTGAAATAAGTCAGAGAAAGACAAAGACCATATGATTTCACTCATATGTGAAATTTAAGAAACGAAACAAACAAAGGGAAAGAGAAAGAGAGAGAAACCAAGAAACAGACTCCTAATTATAGAGAACACACTGATGGTTACCAGAGGGGAGGGGAGTGGGGGGATGGGTGACATAAGGGATGGGGATTAAGGAGGGCACTTGTCCTGACGAGCACTGGGTGATGTATGGGAATCCTTATATCATCCACCTGAAACTGACATAACACCATATGTTACCTCTTCTGGGATTCAAATTAAAAGGTTAACAAAAAAATTTAAGATGAAACTTCGGAACTCAATAAGGTTTATCATGATTATTATTGTTACTTTTTAAAGATATTTTGAGGTTTTATTTTTTTTAAATGAAATAAAGGAGATTTTAGTTTTTGATGTAGTGTTCCATGATTCATCGTTTGCATATAACACCCAGTGCTCCATGCAATACGTGCCCTCCTTAATACCCATCAGTGGGCTCACCCATCCCCCCACCCCCCTCCCCTCTGAAACCCTCCGTTTGATTCCCAGAGTCGGTTTTAACGAAAGATGTTGCAGAAGGTGTTATGGATGCCCCACCCGCATACCCTCCTCATCAGCTCCTACTTGAGCCAGTGACTGACTCCGCCCCAGGCATGTTTCTGGCTACAGGCGCCCCCTAGCCCGTTAAGTGCCCCAGCTGCCTCACACCTCAGTGGAGATACCTGAAGAGAACCCTACAATGGTCTCTCCAAGGTTCCCGGCAGGATCGAGCTCTGGCCACCGACAGGGGAAACAGGCTTCAAAATCACCCTTTCCCAACTTCTATTGGGGTTTGCAGGGATCACTTCCCAAATAAACGACTTGCACTCACATTCCGTCTCAGGGTCAGCTTCTAGGAAAACCCAAGCCGCCGTACACATTACTCTTTCTTCCCTTCTCAACTAATATTTGTATCTTGCCCCAGTAGAAAGGTCTGAAATGGTAATTGGTCAAGTCATTAAAAGAAAATTTCTGTGGTTATGTTTAGCCAACACAGAGAGATGGCTTTAGAATTTAGATCTTGTTGACTTGTGTTCACAAATAATGCTGATTTTTCCCTAAACTGCCATAATAGCTGTGGCCCATCTTAAATAGGGAGAGTTTTTCCCCTGAGGTTCAGTTTATTTTTTTTTAAGATTTTATTTATTTATTTGAGAGAAAGAGAGAGCACGCACATGAGGAAGGGAGGAGGCAGAAGCAAAGGGAGAAGCAGACTCCCTGCTGAGCAGGGAGCCCGATGCAGGGCTCGACCCCAGGACCCTGAGATCATGACCCGAGCTGACAGCAGACGCTTCACCGACTGAGCCACCCAGGCACCCCTGGGGTTGTTTACAAGATGGCCCTACTCAGAGGGACAGAAAAGCAGACGCCATGGAAACGTGCCATAAAAGTATCAAAAGCTTAAAATTGAGAACCTTTATTGGCACTCCCACATATTAACTTTTTGCTGAAAATTCGGTGAGAATAGTCAGGTCTTTTCTGAGAACATGAGCCACATGCATTACCAACAAACCGCCAACCAGCAAAGAAAAACTTCTCGATGAACATAACAGCATATAACCATCTCATTTTCGGTATTTTATTTTTCAACGTATGACACCCTTCTACTTTCTATTTTAAAAGGCTTCCCTTGGGGCGCCTGGGTGGCTCAGTTGTTAAGCGTCTACCTTCGGCTCAGGTCATGATCCCAGGGTCCTGGGATCGAGCCCCACATCGGGCTCCCCGCTCAGCGGGGAGCCTGCTTCTCCCTCTCCCTCTGCTTGTGTTCCTGCTCTCGCTCTCTCTTTCTCTGTGAAATAAATAAATAAAATCTTTAAAAAAAATAAAAATAAAAATAAAAGGCTTCCCCGATCCGTAACCCTTGGAACCAAATGCATTTCAGAACTTCAATTATTTTCAGATTTTAGAGGGACAACCCAGTACTGAGGAATATATTATGGGACAGCCCTAGCGAGAGCTGGGACAACCGCCTTGAAATCATCTGATTATGCCTGCAGTCAAACATATGACGAATAGCAAACACGACACATCAGTTCTGGTCAGGTTTTTGCTGAAAGCTCTAGAAAACAGTTTCAATGTTCAGAGTTCTGGGCATTTGGGCAGCGCAGATAAGGAACTGTGGTCTGAAACATGGAAGATTCGCCATCAGATAAGTGCTGAGAACCCGGATGTCGAAAACTGGACAAGAAAACTCAGGGCAAGTGAGGACATTCCGTTCATGAAAGAGATAATTTCCTACAACTAGGCGGTTTAATACTTTCATGATGGGTTGACTAGGCACCCATCAGAAAAACTATATTAAAGTAATTCCCAAGAGGGGGGCAACACAGAAAGGTACAAATGTAATTTAAAACCAAAGTTGTTTGTGTAGTTCGTAAGGAAAGAGTCAATAAACAAATTAATATTGACTGTGAATCCGTGAGGTAGAGGCACCATCCGAGGTGGTGTGGGACAGAGTGCCTGCCCTCCTGCAGCTTACAGTTGGGAGGACAGAAAAGGTGTAAAAACAGATGCCAGGGGAGAGTAGAATTGGGGAGCACAGTGTAGTTTGCACAAGGCTGTCAGATATGGAGATCTAAAAAAAAAAATGAGTTTTTTTTAAAGATTTTATTTATTTGAGAGAGAGTAAGAGCGGGGTGGGGGAGGGACAGAGAGAAAAGCAGACTCCCCACTGAGCAGGGAGCCCGATGCGAGGCTCGATCCCAGGACCCTGTGATCATGACCTGAGCCGAAGGCAGAAGTTCAATGACTGAGCCACCCAGGCGCCCCCAAAAATGAGTTTGAAAGTCAGCTCTGAAAGATGGTCAAGAGTCATCAAAGTGGCAGGTGGGGGGGAGAAGAGCTGGAAAGAGATTCCATGTGGAGAAGAGCAAGTACAAAGGCTAGAGCCTGAGGCAGATTATTCGAGGACGTGACCGTGGGCCGGTGTGGCTGCAGAGCCAAGACACCTGTGGCCGATGACGTTACTGAGGTAAGCAGGGGTCGGGCCTCCAGTGTGTCTGGGCCACAGTCATCATTCTGGACTTAATCCTGGGGTTAATGGAAGCCACTGAAGGGTGTGAAGCAGAGGAGTAACCTCTTAAGACTTGTATTTTAGAAAGATTGCCCTGCCAGGAGAACAGTCTGGAAGAATACGTGCCAGGCTATTAATAGGGGTCACCTCAGGAGGGTTAGGATGGGGGGAAGGCCAACGGATAATTGGCTTTGTATTGGAACGACTTCATTTGCTTCGCTTCTGGCCATAAACATTTTTTGTGGCTTAAAAATATCAAAAGTTGAATTTTTTCCTCATTAAAACCAAGTTATTCTTCCTTTAGTGTAAGAACGAATTGGGCAGATACACCTTGAAGATATTATGGTAAGTGAAAGAAGCCAGACATAAAAGGACAAATACTGTATGATTCCGTTCATATGAAGTTCCCCAAGTAGTCAAATTCGTGGGGGTCAGAAAGCAGAATGGGGGTTGCCAGGGGCTGAGGAGAGCAAGGAATGGGGAATCCATGTTTAATGGGGATAGGACGTCAGCTTAGGATGATGACAAAATTCTGGGGATAGATGGTGATGGTTGCGTGACAGTGTGGATGTCCTTCATGTGGCTGAACTGTACCCTTAAGAATGGTTCAATTGGTGCATTTTATGTTGTCTAGATTTTATCATGATAAAAAAGAAAAAAAAAAAAAACACGGAGCAGAGAGGACTGGACCGAATGGCAGGATGCAAATGAGCAGACTCTGGGAACGACAGTGGTCCACGTGAGGAGCCCCAGATCAGGAGGGGGCATGGAGACGGGTCAGGTGCACTGGTCTGACCTACATTTTAAAACTGGAACTAACAGGGCTTTAGGAGTAATAAGGGGAGAAGAGAAGAAAATAGCTAGTATCTAGTATCCAAAGGTAGACCCTGAAACAGGGGAGTTGGATGCCACTAGTTTATTTGGGATGCGATCTCAAGAAGCCCTCACAGGCTCCGGGGAGGTGAGACAAGGAAGGGAAGGTAGGGAATGAGGGGCATAGTATGGAGAGGTTGCCACTGTGGGCAACTGGGGCTCCATTCCACTGGAGGGGGAGCTCTGGGTGACCATGTAGAACATGCCTCAGTCATTCCAACTGACAGGTGAAGAATCCAGGTCATTTAGCATGTCAGTCCTAGGAGCAGATGGTTGCTCCTGGGGACATTAACCCCAGTGCATTGCTGGCCCATCCTGGGTTGGAGCCAAGGTCGGGGCGGGGGGGTGGGGGGGCTCCAGTGGCCAGAGAAAGGCCCCAAGCAAAGACTTAAGGTAGTCAGAAGCTCTAGGTCCCTGTATACAGAAATGGGTGCTGAGGGGCGATGTGGGGATCCCACAGTGTCTGGTACAAATGGCAAGGGGCTTGGCTTAAAAACTAGTCTGAAAGTGGTTCTGTTTCTCAAAACAGGGAACACTGGAGGTGAAGCAAGTAGGAGTGGGCCAAGGATACTGAAGGAGAAGCCAGACAGGTGGGAGGGAAGCAGGACCTTGGAATGGAGGGGATGAAAAGAGGTGATGTCGGGGCGCCTGGATGGCTCAGTCAGTGAAGCATCTGCCTTTAGCTCAGGTCATGATCCCAGGGTCCTGGGATCGAGCCCCACATCGGGCTCCCTGCTCGGTGGGGAGCCTGCTTCTCCCTCTCCCTCTGCTGCTTCCCCTGCTTGTGCTTGTTCTCTTGCTCTCTCTCAAACAAAAAAAAAAAAGAAAAAAGAAAAGAAGTGATGTCTTCAAATGTCCAGTTAATACACAGCACGAGAAGATGGAAAATCTTTCCTTAGATTGTGGGAACTACTTCGGGAAATACTAATAGTTGAGTAAGAGTTTACAGGGGCCAAATACCCCATACTGCTCTGTACCACAAAGCTCAGATGCCAAAGATGTAGCAAAAAATATCCAACCAGGGTGCCTGGGTGGCTCAGTTGGTTAAGCGACTGCTTTCGGCTCAGGTCATGATCCTGGAGTCCCTGGATCGAGTCCCGCATCGGGCTCCCTGCTCCGCGGGGAGCCTGCTTCTCCCTCTGACCCTCCCCCTCTCCTGTGCTCTCTCTCTCTCATTCTGTCTCAAATAAATAAAATCTTTAAAAAAAAAAAAAATCCAACCAGACAAATAACAGTGTGAGAGAAATACAAGCTCTCAACCTGTGTTTCTGTTCCTCATCTCTTTCTGACCTTCCACTTAATGTAAAAGTACACAGATCAATATATTGCACATACCACCTTATAGGAAGGATGGATTTGTTGAGAACGAAAAACCTAATATTGCCTTTCTCATGCGTACTAGAATTACATGCAACCGAGGTCCTTGAGAAATATCGGGCAGATATTATTTCTACATTTTGCATATGTATTTTTGGTTTGTTCTTCACCCATAGCTGCAATTATTCTAGCAGCGAGATTGAATAAGCTCTCACTTTGCAAATTATTTGCAGAAGTCCCTTTTCAACATCACTGAAGTCTTCATTGTATGTGAAAAATATTAAAAACTGATGCCAAGAGTTTGCAGATAGAGTGTGTGGTTTGAAGAAGGGTTTAAATTCTAAGTGCTCATATTTTTTTCCAATCCCTGTTTTCAAAGAAAAGGGATTCAAACATGTTAGCCGACATACATATATCTATATCTATATATATCTTCACTGGAAACGTAAAATTCACTAATGCTTTTAATTTTAAAGATTGATTTTAAACTTACTCTCTGGCAATCCTGAAACCCACAAATTCCTTTCAAAGGAATTCATCCAGAGGGAAGGGACCCAGATTTAAAAAGACAGGTTTCCTGAAACGTACCTTTAAAAGAACACAGGAGGAGGGGCGCCTGGGTGGCTCAGTTGGTTAAGCAACTGCCTTCGGCTCAGGTCATGATCCTGGAGTCCCAGGATCAAGTCCCGCATCGGGCTCCCTGCTCAGCAGGGAGTCTGCTTCTCCCTCTCCCGCTCCCCCCTCTTGTGCTCTGTCTCTAAAATAAATAAATAAAAATCTTTAAAAAAAAAAAAAAAAAGAACACAGGAGGAGAAAAAAATGTTTTGTCATTTTTACCAGCTTTTCATAGTTTTTGTTTGACAACTAAAACCCAGGAAAAAAGCAAGCCCAAGTCCCAAATGATTTTTCTTCTGCAACAAAATGTTTTTGCTTTCCCCACCCCACCTTAGAGTCATCTTAACCTCTTTGTACTTTTTTCCATTTCTCAGACCTGTCTGCTGGAAGCTCAATATTGTGGACCAGCAGACTGATTTATCTACAGAAAACTCATTTTCCCCTTGGACACATTTTCCACGATATCAGAGAGAAAGGAACAAGAGGAGAAAAGCAGATCACAGGCAGTGTATTTTGGATGTTCTGCCTTTTATCAAGTGGGACCATGTGATTTCCTTTCAGACTCTGGCCGCTCCTGCATGCAGCCCGATTTCCGATGAAAAAAAAAAAAAGCATGTATATTTCACCCCTCAGAAGGCCAAAATGATCATACCACCTACGAGTAGGCCTGAAAAAAACTAGCAGATGACACAGCACCCAGAAACCGAAACCAGAGTCATCTCAGCATCCATTCTGACTTGGCCCAAAGGTGAGCTCTGTAAAGATACACAGAGGCTTCCTTTATTTAAAAAGCACATTTTTTTTTTTGGTATGCGCAACCAACAATGAATAGGCACAGGAAATGTAATTCCATCTCATTTCTCTTGTGTGTGTGCGTGTGTTAAGCTGGAACCTTTTCCTGATGTTCATTCCTGGCATCTAGCACGTAGAAGGCACTCACTTCATGTTTTCTAAATGAAAGACTAACAGCAGATAGAAAGAGATCAGCATGCTACCAGCCAAGATTTGGGGTAGACAGCAAACATAAGCGGCTGCATCACAGGATTAGAAACTAGCCTACAATTTCCTTTTATAGATATTTCCATAAGTAATGTGCTTTGTTTTTTTTTTTCAATCAGAGAACAGAATCCTCAAAGTGTTAATGTCATCGTAATACTAATAGTCTAGCTCTGTAAGGTTTGGCTTGCTGGGGCATGGGAAGAACAGGATCTTTCTCTCTCTCTTTCTCCTCTTAAATCATCTATTCAATTGCACAGAGAAGCGTATCTTTGGACATGCCAATCCAAAATGTTGTAACTCATTTAAATGCTATCAGTGGTCATTTCCAAGAAGTACAGTCAAAAAGTTACCTGTGAAAACTCTACAACACACTCCTTCATGATCACGATCTTTCTAGTTCATTTGTCAGACCCCTCTATGATGAATGTCCTTTGACCAAAGACCGACAACCTGTTAACCTCTCCACTCAAACGCTACCAACCAGCTCCCTCACTTTCTCCCTGGCCCATCTTGGATTCTGTTGCCCATGTTTATAATCACTTTTAGTATTTTCAGTTCCCTGTGAGAAATCCTACAGGAAGCTGCATAAAATAGTAGCAGGATTATGGGAAGAAGAAAGGTGTGCACCAACAGTACGATTTTGCCAAGAACCCAGAATCTGAGCTGGGCCCAAAATGGTAGCCTGGGATAGACAGGCAGTCCGTGACCTTCTGTGTCTAGTCTTCACAGATTATGGTTGTTTGTTCCATAATTTATCCCTTGGTTACCCTGCCACAAATGTTCCCCTTAAAGGAAGAGATCTATATTTGTAGCAATTCCAGGTAAGAGGCTGTGAATCTCAGCTCTAAATCAGCTCACAGAGTGGTAAGAGAATTAGATTCCCTGGAGCTTGTTTGGGCTTGTAAAGGTCAGCCCTCACCCTCCACCCTGTTCTGGGGATTCAGAGCACCTAAAAGATCCAGAACTGATGAGGCTCAGCACTCTCCCTGGGCCTCTGCCTCCAACTGATGCAAACTTCATGGTTAGAACATCTTGTGAGCTGCAGAACAAAAATACTGTTCAACTCTTGTCTATCTAGATTAGGGTCCAGGGCCAGCAGCCTCTGAGGCAAATCCGCACTAGGAGCTTCATCAGGGTTCAACGGGTGTCAAGAAGTAAGGGAAGGAGGACTGGTCAGAGAGAGGAGTTGAACTGAGATGCAGTCACAACAGAGGCCTCAGTCAATTCCACAGGAAGCTCCAGAGCTGAGAGGGCCCGTCAGAGCTGTCCTGAAGTGAGGTAAGGGGGCCAGGCCTCTATACCCCCACATCTGTTGCAGGGTGCCCCCAAAGGAAGGGGCATGCTCTTGGGTGAGTCGGCTCCCCTCAGTCAAGGGCAATTTCCAGAGAGGGACTCCACAGGGAACCAGCAGGCGGTCAACACTCTCAGCAGGTGGGGGAATAACTGCCCCGAAGGGGGTTCGGGCAGCCAAATGGCATCCACCACGCTGCCATTTTAGGGCCAACAGTAAGAAGAGCGAAACTGCAGTCTAAATGGCCTGTGTATATTAGAGCGCAGATTTAAATTTCAACCACTTAGAGCTCTATTTTAAGGACAAATATTTGAATTGGCCAATTAACTCTCCAATAAATCCTCTCACTAAATGTTCCTTCAGGTTCTTTGAGGCCCTGAAGTGACGCTCTCGTCCTCCTCTCCTCTCTGGCAAATGAATCAGATGCACGTATCTTTCTCAGCACCCACCACCCCTCCGAGCATTCACCTGTATGCGTCTCTGTCTGCTTGGTGTACCCCTCAAAGATGGAAACATGTATTACCCATCTGTCTATTCCCACGCCAGCTCAATGCTTGGTAAATAGGGCATTCGATAAGCCTTTATTGAATGAACGAATTCATCAAGGAATGAGCAAACTTGACCTTCTTTTTCTGCCCTGCAGAAACAACAGGATGGGAAAACACATTTGACGAACTGAAGAGTTCATATGCACGTACACCTTTGTCTTTGCTTATCATCAGTGCTTAACAAGGGCTGTTTGATTTTGACTAACTGGCGTAGCCTGAAAGGGCTATTCTGAAACAGTCAAATGTACCTTAGAGGACTCCCAAATAAACTAAAATCTAGATTGGAATGCAAACTAGAGAGGAAATTAAAATGTAAAACATGAAACAGCTGTGTGATCCTCTGTTAACAATAGACTGTGGACAAAGGCTATATACCCATGTCTTATCTAGATGGGTAAAAATAATTAATCATAGAAAACGATTTGTTACAGGGCTATTTTCTTTTCTGCACTGAAGCACAACAGAATTATCTAATTAGTGATGTCAAACTTCTGGACGCACGGGATAAATGGCATCCAAAAAATTAGAAGTACTATAAAAAAATATAATAATGGCAGGCATAAAGCACTCATCGCAAAAACCAGTTGCAGAGGGCAAAATTTACTTGCCACTACGGAAATTTTACAAAGCTGAAGACATTTGTACTTTCTAGTCCCTACAACTTCATTAAATGACAACTACGAACTGGTAAAGAACCATGGCTTTCTCTGTATTGTGCCGGGGGCAGGGGGGATTGTTGGTTGCCTGTTGAAGTAACTAAGAAGCCCATTATTACAATTCCACCCTAAAGTAAACTGGTAAAAATTCTTTTGGGAATGACAATTTTGCAATAATAATTAAAGGCCTTCAAAGGATGCCCATTTATTTCTAGAAATTTCCCAAAGAAATAATCAGAATTATGCACAATGGTTTAGGTATAAGGATGTTCATAATAGCATTGTTTAAAACAGCAGAAGTTTGGAAATACAAATCTTTAGCAATAGGACGTTGCTTAAATAAATACAATCCTATGAGGAAATATAAAGGTACCAATATCTTATGGGAAGAGAGCACTTAAGAGATGATGAAGCAGTCATGTTATTATGTATTTAAAACAAATAAACAGATTCAATAGGTGATGTGCAAAAAAAAAAATAGGCGACATTAGTAACAGAGGTGTTTTTGGTGGGGATCAATTATGGGTGATTTTCATTTTCTTTTTGTCCTTTTCTGCAATTTACAATGTTCATAATAAATACGTATTATTTCTACAATTTGTGTTACTAAAAAACGTTCCCATGTCTCCAAAAAACTTCCTTAAACTATAAATCGCCAAGAAAAAAATGTGATTTCATCTTTCTTTTCTTTGTGTGATTTCCTTTTTTGTTTGTTTTGTTTTGTTTTTTAGGGATAGATAGGGAGTGTGCATGCATGCTTTGGGGGGGAAGAGCAGTGGAAGGGGGAGAGATAGAATTTTTTTTTTAAAGATTTATTTATTTATTTAAGAGACATTGAGAGAGAGAGAGAGTATGTGTGCATGTGCAAGCAGGGGGAGGGGCAGAGGGAGAGGGAGACAAGCAGACTCCCCGAGCTGAGTGGGGCTCGATCTCAGGACCCCGGGATCACGACCTGAGCCGGAATCAAGATTCAGATGCTCAACTAACTGAGCCACCCAAGCACCCCTGTGATTTTATCTTTCATTTACATCAGTAGCCTTTCTTCTTAAAAATTGTTGAGGGAGGGGTGCCTGGGTGGCTCAGTCCATTAAGCGCCTGCCTACGGCTCAGGTCATGATCCCAGGGTCCCGGGATCGAGCCCCGCACCATGCTCCCTGCTCAGCGGGGAGTCTGCTTCTCCCTCTGCCCCCTCACCTCACTCTCGTGCTTGCTCTCTCAAATAAATAAATGAAATCTTTAAAAAAAATTTAAAAAAATTTTTGAGGGAATTTTGGTTATTAAATTATTTGCTTATTAATTTTTTACTTTATCCTAAATCATACAAAAAAGGGGTCCTGTTGAATAACAAAAGCTTTTCTAAAGAGCTCATTGCTTTAATGTAGAAAACTGAAAAATAACCCAAAGAAGCGAGATGGAATTAAAGACATAATTATAGAAGCGCCTGGGTGGCTCAGTCGTTAAGCATCTGTCTTCGGCTCAGGTCATGATCCCAGGGTCCTGGGATCGAGCCCCACATCGGGCTCCCTGCTCCACGGGAAGCCTGCTTCTCCCTCTCCCACTCCCCCTGCTTGTGTTCCCTCTCTCGCTGCGTCTCTCTCTGTCAAATAAATAAATAAAATCTTAAAAAAAAAAAAAAGACATAATTATAAAGACAATTAAAGACAGAAACACGGCTGGAATCACAGGAATAAAAAAGTAGCTCCAACTCCAAAACATGGGGTCAGGATTACAAATTCAACATAAAAGAATCATTGGAAATGTTTGAGAGGTAATCCAAAAGGGGAGTGGTTATTCAGGCTGGAAGGACAGCAAATAAAATTAAGGATCTAGCAGGACACTTTCCTCATTGTGCAATTTTGATAAATGTTGAGGAGGAAGATGTGGCTAGAGTAAAAAATGTCCTATGGAAGAGATGATGAACATCAGGTCACGATCTTAACCTTCTGACATAAAGTGGAAATTAACTAGAGGTACCACTTGAGGTATCATTAAACAGGGACTATGGTAAAATGGCTAACATTTGAAAGGTCATTCCTACCTGAAGGTGCTTTCTGATTTTGCCCTCTTTCACAAAACAGTAGGTTTCAGTGACAACTTTGACATAACAAATAGGATGAACTATTCACTTTGTGTTTGAGACTGCCCAAGATGTGTGTTTGTTACTGAGTAAGCTGGGTCACAGCCCTTGGGCAGAAAACTCTTTGATTTAATCTCAAAAAAAGAGGAAAATTTAAAATACAGTCACGTCCTTCAATTCCAGTTATAAAACCTCAGAGGGAAAACATGAATTACTATTTTTGTGATACTTCCTTTCTTGGGTAGGCTCTCAGCAAAACAGAAGAAAGCAAAGTGCCTTTGAAGGCCTTCTTCCATCCTTGCCTCCCCTCTCCCACTTTCTCTTGCAACTACCCTTAAGAATCAGGATTACCCTTGGGGCGCCTGGGTGGCTCAGTTGGTTAAGCGACTGCCTTCGGCTCAGGTCATGATCCTGGAGTCCCTGGATCGAGTCCCGCATC
>NW_027701615.1:0-16944 GCF_054177405.1 Leptonychotes weddellii | reverse complement strand
CTATTTTTAAATTTTTGAGGAAACTTCACACTGTTTTCCAAAGTAGCTGTACCAACTTGCATTCCCACCAACAGTGTAAGAGGGTTCCCCTTTCTCCACAACCTCTCCAACATTTGCTGTTTCTCTCCCTGTCCATTTTTGCCATTCTAACTAGTGTAAGGTGGTATCTCAATGTGGTTTTAATTTGAATTTCCCAGATGGCTAATGATGATGAACATTTTTTCATGTGTCTGTTAGCCATTTGTATGTCTTCTTTGGAGAAGTGTCTGTTCATGTCTTCTGCCCATTTTTTGACTTGATTATTTGTTTTTTGGGTGTTGAGTTTGAGAAGTTCTTTATAGATCTTGGATACCAGCCCTTTGTCTGTAGTGTCATTTGCAAATATCTTCTCCCATTCTGTGGGTGCCTCCTTGTTTTGTTGCCTGTTTCCTTTGCTGAGCAGAAGCTTTTTATCTTGATGAAGTCCCTAAGTTCATTTTTGCTTTTGTTTCATTAGCTTTTGGAGATATATCTTGAAAGAAGTTGCTGTGGCCGATGTAATAGATGTTACTGCCTGTGTTCTCCTTTAGGATTTTGATGGATTCCTGTCTCACATTGAGGTTTTTCAACCATTTTGAGTTTATCTTTGTGTATGGTGTTAGAGAATGGTAGAGTTTTATTCTTCTGTATGTGGCTGTCCAATTTTCCCAGCACCATTTATTGAAGACACAGTCTTTTTAACATTGCATATTTTTTCCTGCTTTGTCAAAGATTATTTGACCATGGAGTTGAGGGTCCATATCTGGGCTCTCTATTTTGTTCCATTGGTACATATGTCTGCTTTTGTGCCAGTACAATGCTGTCTTGGTAATCACAGCTTTGTAATATAGCTTGAAATCAGGCAATGTGATGCCCCCAGCTTTGTTTTTCTTTTTCAACATTTGCTTGGCGATTTGGGGTGTTGTCTGGTTCCATACAAATTTTAGGATTGTTTGTTCCAGCACTTTGAAAAATGTCATTGGAATTTTAATCAAGATGGCATTGAAGGTATAGATTGCTCTGGGTAGCATAGACATTTTAACAATGTTTATTCTTCTGATCCATGAGCATGGAAAGTTTTTCCATCTTTTTGTGTCTTCTTCAATTTCTTTAATGAGTGTTCTGTAGTTCCTAGAGTATAGATATTTTACCTCTTTGGTTAGGTTTATTCCAAAGTATCTTATGGTTTTTGGTGCTATTGTAAACATAATCGTTTCTGTAATTTCCCTTTCTACAGTTGCATTGTTAGTGTATAAGAAAGCAACTTCTTTCTGTGCATTAATTTTGTATCCTGCCACATTACTGAATTGCTGTATGACTTCTAGTAATTTGGGGCTGGAGTCTTTTGGGTTTTCCACATAAAGTATCATGTCGTCTGTGAAAAGAGAGAGTTTGACTTCTTCTTTGCCAATTTGAATACCTTTTATTTCTTTTTGTCGTCTGATTGCTGTTGCTAGAAATTCTAGTACTATGTTGAACAATACTGGCAAAAGTGGGCATCCTTGACGTGTTCCTGATCTTAAGGGAAAGGCTCTCAGCTTTTCCCCATTGAGGATGATATTTGCTGGGGTTTTTTCACAGATGTTTTATGAACTTGAGGAATGTTCCCTCTATCCCTATGTTCTGAAGAGTTTTATTCAGGAATCGATGCTGTATTTTGACAGATGCTTTTTCTGCATCAATTGAGAGGACCATATAGTTCTTCTGTCTCCTCTTATTAATGTGTTCTGTCACATTGATTGATTTGTGAATGTTGAACCACACTTGCATCCTGAGGATAAATCCCACTTGGTCATGGTGGATGATCCTTTTAATGTATTGTTGGGTCCTATTAACTAGGATTTTGCTGAGCATTTTGGAATCCATATTCATCAGGGATATTGGTCTGAAATTCTCCTTTTTGATGGGGTCATTGCCTGGTTTGGGGAATAAGGTAATGCTGGCCTCATAGAATGAGTCTGGAAGCTTTCCTTCTGTCTCTATTTTTGGAAACAGCTTCAGGAGAATAGGTATTATTTCTTCTGTGAATGTTTGGTAGAATTCCCAGGGAATCCATCAGGCCCTGGACTCTTGTTTTTTGGGAGGTTTTTGATCACTGCTTCAATATCATTACTGGTTATTGGCCTATTCAGGTTGTCAATTTCTTCCTGTTTCAGTCTTGGCAATTTATAGGTTTCCAGGAAGGCCGCCATTTCATCCAGATTGCTCAGTTTCTTGCCATATAGTTTTTGATAATAATTTCTAATAATTGTTTCTATTTCCTTGGTGTTAGTCATGATCTCTCCCCTTTCATTCATAATTTTATTAATTTGGGTCCTTTCTATTTTCTTTGGATAAGTCTGGCCATTGGTTTATTGATCTTATTAATTCTTTCAAGGAACCAGCTTCTATTTCCTTTGATCTGATATACTGTGTTTCTGGTTTCTAATTCATTGATCTCTGCTCTAATCTTAATTATTTCTCTTCTAATGCATGGCTTAGGCATCGTTTGTTGCTTTTTCTCTAGTTCTTTTTTTTTTAAGATTTTATTTATTTATTTGACAGAGAGAGACACAGCGAGAGAGGGAACACAAGCAGGGGGAGTGGGAGAGGGAGAAGCAGGCTGCCCGCAGAGCAGGGAGCCCGATGCGGGACTCGATCCCAGGACCCTGGGATCATGACCTGAGCTGAAGGCAGTCGCTTAACCAACTGAGCTACCCAGGTGTCCGCTTTTTCTCTAGTTCTTTAAGGTGTAGAGTTAGTTGGTGAATTCAGGATTTTTCTATTTTTTTTGAGTGAGGCTTGGTGGCTATGTATTTTCCCCTTAGGCCCGCCTTTGCAGTATCCCATAGGTTTTGGACTGATGTGTTTTCATTCTCATTGATTTCCATGAACTGTTTAAGTTCTTCTTTGATTTCCTGGTTGACCCAAACATTCTTGAGCAGAGTAGTCTTGAGCTTCCAAGTGTTTGAATTTCTGCCAAAATTTTTCTTGTGATTGAGTTCCAGTTTTAAAGCATTGTGGTCTGAGAATATGCAGGGAATAATCTCAATCTTTTAGTATCGGTTGAGACCTGATTGGTGACCCAGTATGTGGTCCATTTTGGAGAAAGTTCCATGTGTGCTCAAGAAGAATGAGTATTCTGGTTTTTTTTTTAGGGTGGAATGTTCTGTAAAATATGTATGAGGTCCATCTGGTCTAGTGTGTTATTCAAAGCTCTTGTTTCTTTGTTGATTTTCTGCTTAGATGATCTGTCTATTGCTGAGAGTGGAGTATTGAGGTCTCCTACAATTAATGGATTGTTATCAATATAACTATTTTGGTTAACAGTTGGCTTATGTAGATGGCTGCTCCCATGTTGTGGGCGTAGATATTTACAATTGTTTGATTTTCTTTTTGGATAGACGCTTTGAGAATGATATAGCATCCTTCTGTGTCTCTAACTACAGTCTTTAGTTTAAAATCTAATTTGTCTGATATAAGAATTGCTACCCCAGCTTTCTTTTGAGGTCCCCTGGCATGGAAGATGGATCTCCATCCCTTTACCTTCAGTCTGGATGTATCTTTAGGTTCAAAATGAGTCTCCTGTAGGCAGCATATGGATGGGTCCTGCCTTTTTATCCAATCTGCAACCCTGTGCCATTTTATGGGAGCGTTTAGGCCATTCACGTTGAGAGTGATTATTGAAAGATATGAATTAATTGTCATCATGTTGCCTGTGAAGACGTTGTTTTTATAGATTGTCCCTGTAAATTTCTGTTGTATATCATTCTTGGGTTCTTTCTCCTTTTCTAGAACCCCCCCTTAATATTTCTTGCAGGGCTAGCTTAGTGGTCACATATTCTTTCAGTTTTTGCTGGTCTTGGAAGCTCTGCATCTCTCCATCCATTCTAAATGACAGCCTTGCTGGATAAAGTGTTCTTGGCTGCATATTCTTCTCATTTAGTACCTTGAATATGTCTTGCCAAGCATTTCAGGCTTGCCAGGTTTCTGTGGATAGGTCTGACATTATTCCAATGTTCCCCCCTCTGTATGTAAGGAATCTCTTCCCCCTAACGGCCCTTAAGATGGTTTCCTTGGTTGTAAGATTTGCGAGTTTTACTATTACATGCTGCGGCCTTGGCCTGTTTTCCTTGATCTTGGGAGGGGTCCTCTCTGCCTCTAGGACTTGAATGTTTGTTTTTCCCCAGATTAGGGAAGTTCTCAGCTATGATTTGCTCAAATACATCTTCTAGCCCTCTCTCTCTCTCCACCCCCTCCGGGATTCCAGTTATTCTGACATTGGAACGCTTCATGGTGTCACTTATTTCTCTGATTCTATTTTCATGGATTCTGAGTTGTTTTTCCCTGGCCGCCTCTTTTCCCTTTTTATCTATTATATTGTCTTCCAGGTTGCTTATTCGCTCTTCTGCCTCAGTTACCCTAGCTGTTAGATTATCTAGATTGGATTGGATCTCATTGATAGCATTTTTAAGTTCTGCTAATTCAGCTTTCATTTCTGCCCTTAGAGACTCTATGTTGCCATTAATTGATTTCTCCATTCTAGCCGTTGTCTTCACAATTGCTAGCCTGAATTCCATCTCCGACAGCTTGATTATATCTGCATCCGTTTGTAAATCTGCAGCATAAGTCATAATCTCTGAGTCTTTTCTATTTTGGGGGCTCCTCCTCCTAGTCATTCTGTTGATGGGTGTTTGAGGGAATGTATAGAGTCGGAATTATTGACCAGAACCCAAGCAAGATGTACCTGTTTTCTTGGACCTTAGGGTTGCTGGCCTCTTGTTCTCCCATCCTGTCTTCTAGGGTAGAGGCCTGCCTCACTGTTACTCAGGCAACCCTGTTTGGGCAGAGTTGCCCTGCACACTGTGGGGGGGATGGGCTCAGTGAAAAGTGGTTTTTTTGGGTTTTGTTCTCTGGTGGTTTTTCCTGGTGGCTTTCCACATCTCTTCCCAGAGTCAGAGCAGAAGAGACCATTTCCAACCCTCTGCCTCAGAGCAAAGAGATCACAGTCTGTTCTTCAGTGAGCTCTCCATGCCACACTATGTCCATTTCTGTCTGTGCTGCTATAAACTGCAGTGTTCTGGGTTGTGCGCCCCTCAGCAGGGTTTGCTCCCAGTCCTAGCCTCCATGTCGGGGCACGTCTCTGCCCTTTGTGCTTCTAAAACCACCAGCTTCCCCCAGTTCCCACTTGTGACCCCGCCACTCCAGTTTCCATCAGGGCGGTGCCCTAAAGCCCTTTCCACGCCCATACTGGTCTGTGAGTCTGTGCCCCATCTCCAGTGCGGGAGGCTATTGCTCACTGGCAGTGTAGGATCCCCACAGCCAGCCTCCTTCCTACTGCCGTTTATCCTCAGATACCTGCCTGTGGAATCATGGCTCCCCACTTCGTACCTCGAAACCAATTGCCTGTGATATTCTGTTTGTAGAGATCCATATCTATCTTCTTACATTTCAGGCTGATTTCATGGGTGTTCAGAGTGGTCTGGTAGATATCTTCCTCAATTCCGGGAACCGTTTGGAATAGGGTCCCCTACTGCTCCACCATCTTTTCCCCTATCCATTCATCTGTTGATGGATATCTAGGCTCTTTCCTCAGTTTGGTTATCGTGGACATTGCTGCTATGAACATTGGGGTGCATGTGCCCCTTTGGATCATTACATTTGTAACTTTGGGGTAAATACCTAGCAAGGCAATTGCTGGGTCATAGGGTAGCTCTATTTGTATCTTCTCTAGGAACCTCCATACTGTTTTCCAGAGTGGCTGTACCTGCTTGCATTCCCAGCAACAGTATAAGAGGGTTCTCTTTTCTCCTCATTCTCACCAACATTTGCTGTTTCCTAACTTGTTGACTTTAGCCATTCTCACTGGTATGAGGTGGCATCTCATTGTGGTTTTGATTTTTATTTCCCTGATGCCAAGTGATGTGGAGCATTTTTCATGTATCTATTGGCCATTTTTATGTCTTCTTTGGAGAAATGTCTGTTCATGTCTTCTGCCCATTTTTTGACTGGATTTTTTGGTTTTTGGGTGTTGAGTTCGATGAGTTCTTTATAGATCTTGGATACTAGCCCTTTATTTAATATGTTATTTGCAAATATCTTCTCCCATTCCATAGGTTGCCTTTTTGTTTTGTTGACTGTTTCCTTTGCTTTGCAGAAGGTTTTTTTTTTTCCTTCATGGATATTGATTTTTTTTAATTTAAATTCAATTAGCCAACATTTAGTACATCATTAGCTTTCGATGTAGTGTTGAATGATTCATTAGTAGTACATTAGTAGTATATAACACCCAGTGCACATCAGATCATGTGTCCTCCTTAAGGCTCATCACTCAGTTACCCAATCCCTCCACCCCCCTTCCTTTCTCAACCCTCTGTTTGTTTCCTGGAGTCAAGAGACTCTCATGGTTTGTCCCCCTTTCTGATTTCTTCCTTTAATTATCCCTCCCTTACCCTATTGTCCTCTGAACTATTTCTTATATTCCACATATGAGTGAAACCATATGATAATTGTCTTTCTCTGTTTTACTTTTTTCACTTAGCATAACAGCCTCCAGTTCCATCCATGTTGTTGCAAAAGGTGCGTATTTATCCTTTCTGATAGCTGAGTAAGATTCCATTGTATATATGAATCACATCTTTATCCATTTATCTGTTGAAGGATATCTTGCCTGCTTCCACAGTTTGGCTATTGTGCACATTGCTGATATGAACATTAGGGTGCATGTGTCCCTTCTTTTCACTAGATCTGTATCTTTGGCACAAATACCCAGTAGTGCACTTGCTGGGTCATAGCGTAGCTCTATTTTTAACTTCTTGAGGAACTGCCATACTGTTTTCCAGAGTGGCTGTGCCAGCTTGCATTTCCACCAACAGTGTAAGAGGGTTCCCTTTTCTCTACATCCTCGCCAACATTTGTTGTTCCCTGTCTTGTCAATTTTAGCCATTATAACTGGTGTAAGGTGGTATATCTCATCATGGTTTTGATTTGTATCCCTGATGCCAAGTGATGTGGAGCATTTTTTCATGTGTCTGTTGGCTATTTGTGTGTCTTCTTTGGAGGATCAGACAATAGGGTAAGGTGTCTGTTCATGTCTTCTGCCCATTTCTTGACTGGATTATTTTTTGGGGGGGCGTTGAGTTTGGTAAGTTCTTTATAGATCTTGGATGCTAGTCCTTTATCTGATAACTCACTTGCAAATATCTTTTCTCATTCCGTGGGTTGCCTTTTAGTTTTGTTGACTGTTTCCCTTGCTGTGCAGAAGCTTTTTATCTTGATGAAGTCCCAATAGTTCATTTTCGCTTTTGTTTCCCTTGCCTTTAGATGTGTGTCTTGCAAGCAGTTGCTGTGGCCAAGGTCGAAGAGGTCACTGCCTGTGTTCTCCTTTAGGATTTTGATGGATTCCTGGCTCAATTACGTCTTTCATCCATTTTGAGTTTGTCTTTGTGTATGGTGTAAGAGAATGATCCAGTGTTATTCTTCTGCATGTGGCTATCCAATTTTCCCAGCACCATTTGTTGAAGAGACTGCCTTTTCATTGGATATTCTTCCTGCTTTGTTGAAGATTAGTTGATCATAGAGTTGATGGTCCATTTCTGGAGTCTCTATTCTGTTCCATTGATCTATGTGTCTGTTTTTGTGCCAATACCATGCTGTCTTGATGATCACAGCTTTGTAATATAGCTTGAAGTCAGGCATTGTGATGCCCCCAGCTTTGGTTTTCTTTTTTAGCATTCCCATGGCTATTTGGGGTCTTTTCTGGTTCCACACAAATTTTAGGATTGTTCGTTCCAGCTCTGAAAAGTGTTGCTGGTATTTTGATAGGGATTGCCTTGAATGTGTAGATTGCTCTAGGTAGCACGGACAGTTTCACAATGTTTTTTCTTCCAATTCATGAGCATGGAATGTTTTTTCCATTTCTTTGTGTCTTCCTCAATTTCTTTCATAAGAGTCCTGTAGTTACTAGAGATCCTTTACCTCTTTGGTTAGGTTTATTCCTAGATATCTTATGGTTTTTGGTTCAATTGTAAATGGGATCAATTCCTTAGTTTCTCTTTTTTCTGTCTCATTTTTAGTGTATAGAAATGTAACTGATTTCTGTAAATTGATTTTGTATCCTGCCACATAGCTGAATTGCTGTATAAGTCCTAGTATTTGGGGTGGATTCTTTTGGGTTTTCCACATAAAGTGTCATGTCATCTTCAAAGAGAGTTTGACTTCTTCTTTGCCAATTTGAATGCCTTTTATTTCTTTTTGTTGTCTGATTGCTGAGGCTAGGTCTTCTAGTACTATGTTGAACAATAATGGTGATACTACTTTGATACTACTTCTCAGTTTACAAATGCATTGACAAGACCTTTTCATTATTGATTAATTTTGTTTTAGAGCTAAGAAATAAGGTTGGTACTATGTACTGCCCTTGTGTAGGTCTGTAGAAATAAACCCGAGACTCTTTAACTTTTTATAGGATTTGCAAAAACTACTACATCTTGCCATTTGTGTTTTTCCTTTCCCTGAATAAACCTTAAATGCTGTATCTGGATTATCATGCTAGTTAATGGACTGTAAAATTCAGATTGAGGTATGGGAGAAAGCCTCTGGTATAAAGCAAGAGAGCTAGAATAAATTCATTTGTGGCAACTGATAAGTATAGTCATCCTCTTTGACAACTTCCTTCACCAAGCCAATGTTAGATGGATTCTCCAGACCAAATTCAAATTTTTTTCCAGATGTGAAATGTCAAATGAATACAAGCAACATCTGATGAGTTAGGTCATATAAGCCAAAGACCAAATTGTGCAAAGAGGAGGATCAGAAAAGATACAATAGGAAATCACCTTGATATTTTAAAATTATAGAAACAAGGCAGCCATCAAGAAGAGGTATGTAGAAAAACGGACCCTGTTTATTACTGAAATAAATTCAAATGAGTTAGCTCTTTAAAAACACAGAATTAAGACAGCTACCAAGAGGAGGTAAGTAGAAAAACTGGCTTTTATTTACATATTAAAAAAAAGACAACCAAAATATTTTAGAATTCTTCCTCTAAAGAGGAAGGTTGTTTAGGGTCCATAGTTTAGCTTGGAGTAAGAAATCAATAAGCCATTCTGACTCTTCCCTCCTACTTCTAACACTTAAAAAAAAAAACAACTTTCTTACAGAGAAAAGTAACTAATGCCGTGATCCTTTAGAGATATCTCTGTTTACAACTGGATGTGGTAGTACAAGAGACGGCTCTTTCTCTAAGACATCTATTTTTGCGCTTAAACCAGATATAGTATTTGGAATAGACATCGTGGGTGAAGACCTGGATTCTATTGGCAATGGAAGCTCTGAAAATGCTGACAATATATAGTACATGACCCAAACGACCTGAGGGCTACCCTATCCCAGCATGTGGAACTGGGTAAAGCATGACTGAATATTCGAGAGGAATATTTATACAGCAAGTGTATAAACCCCAAAGGGAAAATCTGGTGTTTAATGGACAAGTACATCCCTTCCCCCAGGAGTATTTGGGCCTGCTCTAAGAATAGACTTTTTCAAAAGTGTGCATTACCACAAGTGATAAACCTACCAGATTTTAAAAGTAGTGCCAACTGTATCTAAAAACCCACAAACTTGATGTGATGTCTACAGAAGCAAAACTACTGGTCTTCATTAAAAAAAAAAAATAAGAAGAGGCCTGTTTTAGGAAAACTCAGATGGGCATGTAGGCCAAGTGTAAGCCAGGGTCTAAAGCACTGAGATTTTCAGTTGTCTCTCAAAATAATGCTGAGAATGCTATTAATCAGTGTTATTAATTTAGATTCCACTGATTTGGAATTGATTGTTTTAGAATGTAGTGGATTCAAGTTTACCTATGGGTTACCTATGAAAAAGGGAATTGGCTGAGTATTATAAATAGACCTAACTGGGGTGTGAGTTGGGGAAAGTAAATGTTATAACCTAATATTTCCTTATATGTTCTAAACCACCAAGCACCCATGCACCCATGCTAACAATTAAGGATCATTTTGATTTATTTCTCAGGCAAATGTTGGGATCTCTACTGACAATAACATTAGCTTACATCCTATAACTGAACATATCTAAAGGTAAAATTTCCTTTTAAGCCATTCTGCAATTCAGTTACTTGCTATATACCACCTATATATCCCCTCAACAGTCTTAGTTCTAAGCTGTGATTATATTTTCACTCTGTTCTCATGCTATAGCAGTGAGTGTGGAAAAGTCAGGGAGGCTGATCATTAAGGCAAATGGAATAATGGAACCAGCCTAATATCTCAGCTGGAAGGCAACATTTCTAAAGTTAAATCCCATTCTAGAACAATAATATATTCTTTCTCTTGCCTACATTCTGGGCTGCTTAACATACAAAACTGGTTGTTTAATCAGTAAAGGCCATAAGTTACCTTCCAGACTCTTAAGTAGGAGGAGGGGTGCCCCAGACTCACCCATTTAAACCAACTGGAAAAGTAGCATAGCCTTCTTTGGGACAAGGATCACTGTGGGTGCTGTAGGTTCATTCAGCATGGCAACAGATGAGTAGCTCACTGTTGTTTAGAGCAGCCTGCCTCCTTGGTGCTGACCTAGGAGATGCCTATGTCCCCAGTGATACCCATACTCCCAGCGAAGCTCGTGGCCTCAGAGATGCTGATGTCTCCAGAGTAGCCCACAGCCTCAGAGATAACTGTGGCCACATAGATGTCCCTGGAGTCAGAGATGCCCATGTTTCTAGAGAATCCCACATCCCCATAAATGTTTATGGCCCTAAGGCTACCTATGATCCCACAGCAGTCATGGTGAAAGGTCTGTAACCTGGCTTTTCACTTGATCCATCTGAGTTTAGAGGCCTCCTTCCCTGGACAGGGTACCATTCTCCATCAAGGTGTTCAGGTCTCCATTAATACCCATAAAGCCAAGAGGATTGGTCAAAGGACTTCCCAGATGCTGAGATAATAAATTCCTTAATTGAGGGCAGATACAGCTTTCTTCTGTAGTAGCTCATCATGGGCTTATAGTTTCTGTCATAGGAACAAGGAATGGTTGAAAAGAATTAGGAACAGAAGAAAAGCTTGGTAAATTTCACAATGACCTGCAGGGATCCTGCTGCTGTCACTAATATGGTAGATTATAAACTTTTGCCCCCTCCTTACTCATGTTTAAACATCTTTTCTTCATCACTTCACATAATGTTTTAAAAGCCCTACTACTAAAAATCCTCAAGGGTCTTATATCTATAAAAGTCCTCTTTTCTGATAAATATAATTTTATTACTGGAAGCAGGGAGGGCAAGGGAGAGGATCACTAAAATTTTTTAAATACCTCTATGTGCTGGAGACTTTACATATAGTATTTCCTTTTATACTTATAAGAATCCTATTGGTTAAATATTAGCTGTATTTTACAAATGAGAAAACTGAGTCTCAGAGAATTTAAGTAAGACTAAAATTCACACATTTAGGAAATGGCAGAGCTGGGATCTGGCCCTGATGCCAATTTCTATGACCTAACACCTCATGGTACCTCCAATGGATATTTTCACTTTCAAGGATAACACAATGACTCAGTGATACTTTATAATGGTTATTCTTAACTTTCTTCTCAGAAAGCTGCATGCATGCACATGTGTGTACATGAAACAGCCCACATACACAGTCTTAGGTATAATATCAGGGCTTTCACAGATTCCCCCAAAGGGTATCTGTGTACACCTATGGGTTCATGGACTCCAGTGAAGAGCTCCTGTTGTAGGGTATAGGCATCTCATTGTCATTTTTTTGGAAATCAGAAAATCGCACACACATACAAAACAAACAGTGGTAACCTTTGAAGAGAGGAAATGAATGGGTGTGTGGCTAGGAGAATCTTTTAAACTTTCCATCTTGTATGTTTTTGTATTCTGCATATTCTAACTTTATAACTGTACTATCTTTCTAAAAATCTCAACAGAGGAAAACTTCTGGGAAGATGGAAAAGTAAGAATATCCTAAGCTCACCTTGTTCCATGAACACACCTAGATAACAGCCACATCAGTGCAACTAACCCAGAGGATGACCTAAAGACTGGCAGAAAAGATTTTACACTGTTAATCGTAGAGAAGACACCACATTGGAAAGGGAGGAGGGGCAGAGATGTTGTCCAGAACCAAACTCCTGAAGAGACTAACTACAAACAGGAATGTTACCACAAGCACAGAGAAGGGAGAGGAACAGACTCCATACTAGGCACCCCAGACATAGGGTCAAGCACTGGGAAGTGAGGCTCCCTAATATTTGACTTTGAAAATCAGTGGGGTTTAACTTCTCAAGTATTTACAATCAGCAGGGCTTAACTCCAGGTACTTTAAAAATCAGCAGGCTTAGCTCTGGGAGAGCTGAAGGGCCCTATGAACCAGAGTTCCTGCCCTTAAAAAGTCAGTATAACAAACATAGCATAGAAGAAGCAGTTTGAAAACACCTGGAGTATACCTGAAGGTTTATTTACTAATCTCACAACATGTGCCAGGGGGGTAGGGATCAGGAGACTTATCCAAGAACAAAAGAGCTGGCAGGCACCATTTCTCTCTCTCCACCTCCCCACACCCAGCACAGATAACAGGACACTTACAGTAACCAGCTAGAAAATCCTCCACCTACCTTTCTAACAATGTGTGCCCTGCCTCCACATCCACCCACCCTACTCTGAAGACATCCTCTAAATTTGCTCCTGCCAAAACAAATACTGCTTGCAGCCTTGGTTAAGACTGGTGCCACTACAAAGTGATTCCAGCCAGGGGGAGAGGGGATGATAACCACATACAACAGTTCAAATGCAGGCCCAGAAGACAGACTAGGAGTAGACATTGGATCGGGTTGCTGGTCTGCTGACCAACAAAATCCTCTCAGGGGACAAGGCAGGGAAAGCACCCTGCAGGTTGAAGATACTGCAGCCCCAACAGACAGACTGTGGGCAGGCATCTGATTGGATTTCAGGCTCTGCCCAACAATGAAAGCCTCTCAGGAAAGCCTTCTGAGGATCAGTGCAACTACAGTCCCAGTGGAGAGGCTGAGGGTAAGCATCTAGTCTGACTGCTGGCACCAACCAAGTACAAACCCATGGTGGTACCAAACTGGCCTCTTAACAGCACAGGTACCAAACCCTGCCCACAACTGGCAAAGTGCGCCACTACAGCCAACTGGACTAAAGGCAAATGAAGATCAGCCACAACAGTAGGATGTACAAAACACACATAAGAGATAATCCTGAAGAACTGGTTCTGGAGAATCACATTACACTACAGAGCACCACAGGACCTCTTCTTCATAAGGACACTACTTTCAAAATCAGAAGATGCAGCTGAATTTCCTAATACATAGAAACAAACACAGAGAGTTAGACAAAATAAGGAGACAGAGGAATATGTCCCAAATGAAAGAACAGGATGAAACCATAGCAAAAGAGCTGATTGAAATGGAGATAAACAATATGCCTGATAAAGAATTCAAAGTAATGGTCATAAAGATACTCACTGGATTTCAGAAAAGAGTGAAAGATCTCAGTAAGAACTTCAAAAAGATAGAAAAAAACTAGTCAGAGATGAAGAACTCAATAAGTGAAATAAATACATTAGAGGGAATCAATAGCAGATTAGGGGCGCCTGGGTGGCTCAGTCGGTTAAGCATCTGCCTTTGGCTTGGGTCATGATCCCAGGGTCCTGGGATTGAGCCCACATCAGGCTTCCTACTCAGAGGGGAACCTGCTTCTCCTTCTCTCTCTGCCTGCCTCTCTGCCTACTTGTACTCCCTCTCTATCTCTCTGTCAAATAAATAAATAAAATCTTTTAAAAAAATAGCAAATTAGAGGAGGTGGAAGAATGGATCAGCGAGCTGGAAGACAGAGTAATGAAAAGCAACCAAGCTGAAGAGCAAAGAGGAAAAATTAATATTAAGAAATGAGAATTGGTTAAGGGAACTCAGTGACATCATCAAGTGTAATAACATTTGTATTTTAGGGATCCCAGAAGGAGAAGAGAAAAGAGGGCAGAAAATTTATTTGATGAAATAATAGCTGGAAACTCTTAATCTGGGAAAGGAAACAGATATCCAGATCCAGGAGGAACAGAGAGCTCCAAACAAAATCAACCCAAGGACGGCCACATCAAGACACATAATTAAAATGGCAAAAAGTAGTAATAGAGATGTGCCTGGGTGGCTCAGTCAGTTAGGCATCTGCCTTCAGCTCAAGTCATGATCTCAGGGTCCTGGTATCAAGTCCCACATCAGGATCCTTGCTCAGCAGGGATTCTGCTTCTCCTTCTGCCTCTGCCCCTCCCCCCCGCTCATGCTCTGTCTCTCTCCCAAATAAATAAATAAAAATCTTTTTAAAAAGTAGTAATAGAATTTTAAAAGCAGCAAGAAAAGAAAAAACAATTATACACAAGGAAAGCCTCATAAAGCTATCAGCTTTTTCAGCAGAAATACTACAGGCCAGAAGAGAGTGGCATGATATTATCAAAGTGCTGAAAGGAAAAGAAAAAAAAAAACCTACAACCTAGAATACTCTACACAGCAAGGCTGTCATCCAGAATAAAAGGGGAGATACAGTTTCCTAGACAACAAAAGTTAAGGAGTTCATCACCACTAAACCAGTATTACAAGAAATGTTAAAGGAAATTCTTTGAATGGGAAGAAAAGACCAAATCAGGAGTAAGAAAATTATGAAAGGAAAATTTTTCACAGGTAAATGAAAACATAAAAAATTTAATAGTTTAATCACTTACAAAACCAGTGTGGATGTTAAAGCATAAAAACAGTAAAATCAATTATATCTATAAAAATCAGTCAGGTATTCACAAAACAAAAGGATGTTCAGTATGACATATACATAAAATGTGTGTATGGGGGAGTAAATCTTGAATGCTTTTATAATGGTTCAAATTTAAGTGACCATCAACTTAATATAGACTGCAATATTCATAGGATGTTATGTATGAACCTAATGATAACCACAAATCAAAATCCTATAAAAGATATACAAAAAATAGGGCACCTGGGTGGCTCAGTTGGTTAAGCGACTGCCTTCAGCTCAGGTCATGATCCTGGAGTCCCGGGATCGAGTCCCGCATCAGGCTCCCTGCTCAGCGGGGAGTCTGCTTCTCCCTCTGACCCTCCCCCTCTCAAGCTCTCTCTCTCTCTCATTCTCTTTCTCAAATAAATAAAATCTTTAAAAAAAAAGATATACAAAAAATAAAGAGAAAGAAATCCAAGCATATCACTATAGAAACCATCAAACCACAAGGGAAGAGAGCACAAGAAGAAACGAACAGAGAGGATGTACAAAAGCAACCATAAAACAAGTAACAAAATGGCATTAAGTACTTACCTATCAATAATTACTGTGAATGTAATTAGACTAAATGTTCCAAGCAAAAGACATAGGGTAACTGAATGAATTAAAAAGAAAGACCCATATATATGCTGCCTAGAAGAGACTCAATTCAGACCTAAAGACACATGCAGATTGAAAGTGAATGGATGGAAAAATATTTACTATGCAAATGGAAGCAAAGAGAAAGCTGGGGTATCAATACTTATATTGGACAAAATAGACTTTAAAAAAAAAGACTAATAGGAGACAAAGGATACTACATAATAATAAAGGGAAAACTCAAACAAGAGGTTATAAAAGTTCAAAATATTTTTTTGTCCCAACATAGGAACACCTAAATTAAAAAAACAACAATTAAAAGTCATAAAGGAAGAAATGGAGAGTTATACAATAATAGTAGCCTACTTTAGCACCACACTTAAATCAATAGACAGATCATCCAAACAGAAAATTAATAAGGAAACTGGCTTTGACAGAGACGATGCAACACATAGACCCAACAGATACATCCAGAGCATTCCGTCCCAAAACAGTGGAATACACATTTCTTTCAAGTGCACATCTAAGAGTCTCCAGAATAGATTGCAGTTAGGCTACAAAACAAGTCTCAATAAATTAAGAAAATACATTGAAATAATATCATGCGTATTTTCCAATCATAATAGGAGGAAACAAGCAATAAATCACAATGAAAAATCTGGAAAGAACACAAATACATAAAGACTAAATAGCATGCTACTAAACAATGAAAGGGGCCAACCAAGAAATCAAAGAGGAAATTAAAAAAAAATACATGGACATGACTGAAAATTAAAAAGCAATGGTCCATATCATTGGGATGCAGCAAAGCATGTTCTATGAGGGAAGATTATAGAATACAGACCTACCTCAAAAGCAAGAAAAATCTTCAATAAACAACCTGACCTTACATCTAAAAGACCTAAAAAAGAAGAACAAACAAAGCCCAAAGCCAGTAGAAGAAAGGACATAATAAAGATTGTAGTAGGTATAAAAGAAATAGAAACAAACAAACAAAAATAATAGAACAGAAAAATGAAACCAGGAGCTGGTTCTTTGAAAAGATCAATAAAATTGATAAACCTTCAGAGAAACTCATTTAAAAAAGTACCTAAGTACAACTTCTTATCAATTCCTTTTATAAAATTTTTTATAATTTCCATTTTGTACATATATAAGTTTTTCTTTCTTTAAAATTTTGGGAGGCACTTTCTTCTAAAAGACCAAAATACACCCCAAATCTAGTGTGTGGCACTGATCTATATACCAGCCTGATCATATTTGATCACATTCTGGTTTTTTGTTGTTGTTGTTGTTTTGTTTTGTTTGTTTTTGTTTTTATCTTTATCTTTTTCTTTTTCTTTTTTTTCTTTTTCTTTTTTCTCTCTTTCCCTTTCTTATCCCACTGCTTCAGGTATTTTCTGATTTGTTTAGAGTATATTTTCTGGGGACGTGGTTACTCTGCTAGCATTTTGTTCTCTCCTTAATCTGTTGTCCTCTGCACAAAATGACAAGACGGAAAAAATCACCTCAACAGAAAGAACAAGAGGTAGTAC
>NW_027701614.1:0-344 GCF_054177405.1 Leptonychotes weddellii | reverse complement strand
TCGCAGGGTCGCAGGGGCCCTCGGGGTGGCCGCCTTGCCACGGCAGCTCCAGAGAAGCCCTCGCTGACTGGCTGGCTGGCTGGCTGCGACGTTTATCCCTCTTGTCCTTTCCCTACAACCTGCTCAGGTTTCTTTCCGAAAAACCTTGGTTTTGAGGTCCTGATTTCAGACACAAACAAACAAACGAAGACACTATAGGATTCAACACCAAATAAGGACCTTCCCCTATGTAATGTTAAACTGAAATTTGTTTTCTTTTGACTGTAAAACCAGAGTCACACATCTGACGGGCGCATCAATAAACAGAAGAATGGATCACTCAGGAAATGACATTCTGAGGCAGG
>NW_027701613.1:0-344 GCF_054177405.1 Leptonychotes weddellii | reverse complement strand
GTACCTCACAAACTACCTGGCACATAATAGAAGAATGAATCACTGTACAAACGAGTGAATCAATGATTAAATTCGTTAGCACAGACCTCTAGTTGTAACACATATCTGATGAGGGAGCAGAGGGCAAGCTGAGGACCAAGCAAACTGCCCCCTCCCCACTCTTATTTCTCAGGTAGTCCTAGCTGCCCTAAAACTAAGGAAAGGGAAAAAACAGATGGTTAACTGACAGAGATCACAGTCCTGCCGGACATGAGTCTCCATCAGTTTACCAATGTCTTAGTGATTTACAAGGAAAAAGCATTCTTATCAATAGCTTAACTTTCAGAGACCCATAACTCGTAACT
>NW_027701612.1:0-344 GCF_054177405.1 Leptonychotes weddellii | reverse complement strand
GCTTCGTTCAGCCGAGAACTCCAGCACCGTGTCGGGGCTTAGCGGGAAAGGGTTCAGTCTTTGACCGTCCACGACAGCGGCAGCCGCAGGGGTTTGGAAATACTCCTCATGCAGTTGGGAAACTTCCTCGATCCTGTTGTCCTGAAGTTTTAATTGTAACAGGTGGCTGTTGAAATTTGTCAAAACTTCTTCTGTTCCAGTTGGTCACGTGGATATTGTGTAGGCTGTTAATGTTGTGGGTTATATTTATTGATTTGTGGATATCGAACCAGCCTTGCATCCCTGGAATGGACCTCTTCTGGTCACGGAGTAACATTCTATGGGTACAGTGCTGAATTTGCTTT
>NW_027701611.1:0-344 GCF_054177405.1 Leptonychotes weddellii | reverse complement strand
CCCCCCCATCTACCTTTCTATACCTTTTAAATTTTTTACGATGGGTATTTGACATCTATCCGAAAGATAAATTATTTTATTTTTAAAGTAGGCTCCACACCCAGCCTGGAGCCCAGTACAGGGCTTGAACTCATGACCCTGAGATCAAGACCAAGACCTGAGTTGAGATCAAGAGTTGGATGCTTCCCAACTGAGCCACTCAGGCACCCCAATAAATTAATATTTTTAAGTAGAAAAATATCAATCAGACACACATAAAGAAAAAGTAATTAAATCTTATAAGATGTAGAAATTAAATTATGCTCTAATCTTTTCCACTAGTGTAATTTTGTTAGAATGCTCAT
>NW_027701610.1:0-344 GCF_054177405.1 Leptonychotes weddellii | reverse complement strand
TTTTTTTTAAAGATTTATTTATTTATTTGAGAGAGCGAGAATGAGAGAGAGAGAGTACATGAGAGGGGGTAGGGTTAGAGGGAGAAGCAGGCTCCTTGCTGAGCAGGGAGCCCGATGCGGGACTCGATCCAGGGACTCGATCCAAGGACTCCAGGATCATGACCTGAGCCGAAGGCAGTCGCTTAACCAACTGAGCCACCCAGGCGCCCCGCAAGTAGAAGTCTCTTGCAGTTAATACTGACAGGGCCACCTATTTCACTGATCAGATAAAAATCCTACCATGAGAGTTATAATACGGAATAAAAATCACCTGAATGTTCAGTAACAAGGAAGTAGCTAGGGGT
>NW_027701609.1:0-344 GCF_054177405.1 Leptonychotes weddellii | reverse complement strand
TCCTGGCTTCTTGTCTGGCCCAGGATGGGGATGGACAGGGGGACGGGTTAGGGACAGGGACTGGGACGAGGTTGGGGATGGGGACAGGGATGGGGACAGAGATGGGGACGGGGATGGGGATGGGGTCGGGAACAAGGATGGAGATGGGACAAGGTTGGGGATGGGGTGGGGACGGGGATGGGGATGAGGATAGGGATGGGGTCGGGAACAAGGACGAGGATGGGGACAGGGATGGGGATGGGGGTAGGGACAGAGATGGGGACAGGGATGGTGATGGGGATGGGGACGAGGATAGGGATGGGGTCGGGAACAGGGACGAGGATGGGGACAGGGATGGGGACGGG
>NW_027701608.1:0-344 GCF_054177405.1 Leptonychotes weddellii | reverse complement strand
CACAAGGGTGACACCAAACCCAAATCTTCATTTATTTGGTATTTACTGAGCACTTGCTCTATGCCCAGTGCTGCTGTGCTGAGCCCCCACCTCGGCTGGTTGGGGTTTCTGGTGTTCATCTAAGAACCACGCCAGGGAGACACATCTATCCTTAAATACCGACGTGAGTGCCATGAATAAGCAAAGAATGTGCTGCAGTTAAACATGAAAAATGAGACAGGGCCTTAGGTTGGGGAGGCGAGGGTATCAAGGAGGGTCACTGCGAGGAAGTGACATTTAGGAGGGAGCTGGGCATAGTTGTGCTAAATGGTGTTTTAGACCGAGAACCCAGCTTCCGTGATGCT
>NW_027701607.1:0-344 GCF_054177405.1 Leptonychotes weddellii | reverse complement strand
TAACACCCAGTGCTCCATGCAGAACGTGCCCTCCTCAATACCCATCATCAGGCTAACCCATCCTCCCACCCCCTGCCCCAGAACCCTCAGTTTGTTTTTCAGAGTCCATTGTCTCTCATGGTTCGTCTCCCCCTCCGATTTCCCCCCCTTCGTTTTTCCCTTCCTGCTTTCTTCTTCTTCTTCTTCTTCCTTCTTCCTTCTTCCTTTCTTCTTTTTTTAACATATAATGTATTATTTGTTTCAGAGGTACAGGTCTGTGATTCAACAGTCTTACACAATTCACAGCGCTCACCATAGCACATACATAGCACATCCCCAATGTCTATCACCCAGCTACCCCATCC
>NW_027701606.1:0-344 GCF_054177405.1 Leptonychotes weddellii | reverse complement strand
AGTAGAAACCCAGTAGCCTATTTTATGAATAGTCATGTAATTGTTTAGACTGTTGTGCTTTCACAGTTAGAAAAACTCCTTCAACAAACCCCTACTTTACAGTTAGAACGTTTTACAAAATTTTTGTATGAGTTTTGTATCAGTACGTCAGGGTATCATATACAGTTTCAGGATACCAAAAATATTTATTTATTTATTGGGGTATAATTGACCTATAACATTATGCTAGTTTCATGTGTACAACATAATGATTTACCATTTGCATACCCTGCCAAATGATCGCTCCATGAAGTGTTGTGACCACCCATCACCATACATAATTACACATTTTCCTTTTTTTTTTT
>NW_027701605.1:0-6318 GCF_054177405.1 Leptonychotes weddellii | reverse complement strand
AAAAAAAAAAAAAGAAGATGGTACAAGATGTCATCTAAAGCAAAAAGGAACTAAGGCAGATAATCACATCAACAAGGACTGGTCAGTGTAGCTTTAGCTTTTGCCTGAGCTTCAGATGTTAGAAACAACGAACAAGGGGGCTTTGACTTTTTCCGTTTTGGCTCTTGGTGGAGAAATTTTTCATTTGCAGAGTTTGTGAAATGTTGATTATTTTCACTGGCATTTTGCTCACTCCTATATGTGATTAATAGTAATAAGCATAAATGTATCTTCAGACCTAACACGAAAAACTTGGACTCAAAGAAAATATATAGGCGGTATTTGAAGAAAATACAAGATTTAACATATGACACTTAATTTTTTTCTAACATTACACAAGTGCAATATCTTTAAACATTTGTTTCTTATGAATATTGGCAGAATTTATATTATTAATTGACTCATGTCTTTTGTATAACTTATAAAGTACTTGAGAAGAAAGTGATATGCCTTATCTTACACACCTTTGTGCCCACTGTTACCTAGCATTGTGTGAATTACATAACATCTGCCCAGTCAGTATTTCCTAAATTTAATATATAGTGTCCTTCATGCACTAAAATCACTAGTAATGTGCTAATTGCCATGTGAAAGCATTAAAGGAAAAAAAGATGCAAAGCTCACACTGTGCTAAATCTCATCTCATGTGAATGCACCTGTTTGCTGAGGCAGTAGCTTCAAGGGCTATAGACATGACTCTTTTTTCTCCAACCACTGCCTTTAACAAAATTCTAATATCCCTTTCCCATCACATCATGACATCTTTAAAGCGTCAATCTCAAACTATATTTAAGCCTACCATCTTTTCCTTTCGAGGAGGAAACTAGAGTGAGGAAAAGACAAGTCTGATTTTTCTTCCCTCCTCCCACACCATGGGCTCAGAGTGGATGGGGCCTGGAGGGTAGAGCAACTTGCACTTCTCTTAGTCACCCACTTTCTTCTGCTTTCTCTTCTCAGTCTAGCTTTTGGGGGGTTGTGGCAGGGAGAAGAAAGGGGGGACAAAGGAATTTTCAAGTTTATCTAACCTTGCCACGTATCAGTGGTGGGGAGGCAACTCTGGTCCCATTCTTGTTCCACGTAGACACCTGGTCTCATTCTCATGCAAGCTGTACTTTTCTGCCACTGGCGATCTCCACATCTTCGAGGCTTCCCTGCCAATGACATGGATGGCTTTCTCGATGTGACCTTTAGAACCTTCTCAGTGAGACACAGCCACGTCTCCCTGTAGCACCACCAAAGGCTAGGACTGCTCATGTTGGGCTTCCATCTTGCTCTGTCCATTCATCTCCTAGAAGAGGATCACATGTTATTCCCTATCCCCTACATTCATGTTTCTTCACATGATGATACAGGAACCTTGATGTTTTCTTCCACACCTCTGAGAGCATTGAAGAACTGGAATAGGGTGATGGGGTTGCCTCCAACTTCTTCCTCAGCGCAATGGAGGAGGTCCTCCTTGCCATGCTCTTGTGAGATCTTCAAGCAGGTGCTTCTCTCATAATCCTTAGATGCAAACTAAACATCATTCTCTCCCTTACACAAACCTACAAGCTCCAGAGACCAGGTGGCTCACCTGGAATGAGCATTTCTTTTTTTTTTTTTAAATATTTATTTATTTGACAGAGAGAGATAGCGAGAGGGGGAACACAAGCAGGGGGAAAGGGAGAGGGAGAAGCAGGCTTCCGTGGAGCAGGGAGCCCGATGGGGGACTCGATCCCAGGAACCTGGGATTGTGACCTGAGCTGAAGGCAGACGCTTAACGACTGAGCCACCCAGGTGCCCCTGGAATGAGCATTTCTGAAAGGGAAGCTTCACTCTCTTTTGAGAGTAGTACCTCTTAAGCCTGCAGACAACACTCTCCAGCAAGTCTTTCATCTGGGACTCTTGTTCTGACAAACTCCTGTAAATAATCATGAAAATGTTAAAGAAGCTCATCATCCAGATTTTTGCATTTCACAGATACTATTCTTAAGCTAAATATATTTCTGTTACCTATCTCCATATATTTTTACTCTGTATCTATTTTGAAAAATAACGTTTTAGCTTAAAAAGGCAAACAATAATCTGCTTGCAGTGTAGAACAGAGAAAATTTATTATAACAAGGAATTACTGATTTTTTTGGATGTCAGAACAAATTCCTGCACGGAGGTTTATAATCTTCTTACTAAAAATCATTAGCAATTCAAAATACACACAAACAATGAAGGAAAGAGTTAAAATAGGTGTGAGTATAAACAAACATTTTAAAAAGTCTTCTGGGGGAAAAATTTTGCACTGTGGCATAGTAGTTAAAAGTATGGGAATTTTGAGTCAGAAAGCTCTGGGTCCAGCTTATTGACTGTGTCCTTGAGCATGTTATGTGATTTCTATGAGCTTCAGTTTTCTTATCTGTAACATGAGCATAACAATATGTAACTTGTAGAATTGTGGTAGGGATGGAAATAGATGACACATGTAGACATACAGGAAGCTTTTAATAAAGGGCCGCTGTCTTTGTTATGATGATGACAAAAGTATCCTTGATTTGTGGAAATAACAGAGAGAAATCCTTATAATAATTATTTTAAATGCAGATGTTTCTTAATGAAAAAGGATGGAAGTTATTCTTCTGTTTCAGACTTAACTCATTCTCTTAATGAAAGTTTCATTCAAGGAAATATTAAGATAAATATACAGAATGTCAACATTTCACTGAAAATCATGTGTTCCACTAAGTCACTTGCATTATATAACAGAAGATCCAGTCCTTTAGATGGGAAATTAGAAACAAAATGCCACTGTTGATGAATTTAAAAATTTCAAATCCAAAGAGGTTGATAATGGAAGTCAGGTTTTAGATATGCTGAAGCTCATAGTTGTTAAGCCCAAGGTTGACCCTAACAATTGTGTGCTTGTGTGTGATCTCACTGCCACTCAAACACAACATAGGTGTAAAACCAAGCAGTTGCTAAGATTCCTTCAGGCTCTAAATTTCCATAATTAAATAACAGAAATGCTGTTGAGTATAATTGTTCCAAGGTTAAGTTTCATTCTGGTACAGACTTCCTGAAGCAAAAATCTTCTTGTCCAATCTCCAAATTTCAAGAACTATAAAATGGGTTTTCCTAGCCAGAAAAGAACTCTCGAATTTTTTGTTCCTTCTTCTTCTAAATGAATATTCTGAGCATCACTTAATCAGTAGACCCTATTTCTTCCACCTAAAAATGCATTATAACAAAAATAACACCCTAAACTCTGTACCCTTTATTTCTGTTCTCTAACAACACAAATTCATCATATTTGGGACTCGAATTACCCCAGAAAATCCTAGTCTTCAATAAAAAAGTAAGAAAAAAAACTAATCTCTTTGCAAGTTGTGATACCTCTTTTTATGAATTCATTTCACAAAGTAAAAAGATTAATACAATAATTGAGTTCTGTTTTGAATTCAAAATGATACAATTTATTCAACACGAGAAACAATGTAGACAAGAAAAGACAAGTGAACTTTGACACGGAAGAACCCCATACATATTAATAATGATAATGATGGTGGTTAACACTTGCTGGGTTGAGCACTTGCTGTACTTCAGGCAGGGTTCTGGGCACTTGGCACATGTTGATTCCCTGGGTCCCTCAGCAGTCCGTGAGGTGGATATTAATCATGTCCTCATTATTGTAATGGGGAAACTAAAAAACAGAAATTTCAGCCACTTACCAGGTTTGTCCAGCTGGTAAATAATACAGACAATATATTGGGAGAAAAACAGTGACAGGTATTTACATATCATCCTGAGCTGGGAATATTTTTTAATTGCACAACGTACTCAAAATTATGGGGGATAATTCATTATAGCAATTATGTTGTAAAATAAAATGCTTTTAAATTATATAAAATTAAAAATGTTAAATAACACATAATACGTGTATTAAAATAATGGAAGGAGAATAAATAGATTTACAATAAATAATGTTTAGAGTCTGCATGATTAGTATGGTGTATGAGTACTCAGTCTTTCTCCTTACAGAGTCAGGGGAAAGTCTGTTTTTTGAGACTGACTGGCACAAACCCATTTGATTCAGGGGGAAAAAATGATGTTTAAAAACAGCCACTCACAAATTGTTCTCCACTCTAGTTTGTTAGGAGGTAACCAACTCCTGACTCCCAAGTTATAAATTTTTTTTTGAGGAAATAGGAAAGGAGGTGCATGGTCGGGGCCACTTTGAAAGCAGGGTGGTATTTGGATTAAATGTATATAAAAATTTATAATTTTAAATTTCATTGTTCTCAAAGTCCCAAAGTATGACAACTTGAAGTGGCATGGCTGCCAAAGAGGGCAGCAGGTGGCTCCAAATGCTCCTGAGAGGAGAAAGGCTAGAGTCATAGTAAGGGGAAGGAAGAGAGAAGAGGTCTGGGATGGAATCCTGGAGCTCAACATTCAGTGACCAGGTTAAATGAGGCTGAGTAGCTAAAGAGACTCAGAGGAGAGGCCAGAAAGGGAAAAACATTTGGAACCACAGAAGAGCAATTTGACTGATGTACCAGATGATGAGCTCATGGAAGCTGGACTTTTTCCTCCTTTCCCAGTTCTAACTTCTCCAAAGAGTGTTGATAGTCAAGGAGCTGAACCCTATGAAAAGTCAGAGAAAGAAGTACGTGTTTTCTTTTTCTGTCAAAGAGAAAGATTAAAGGAATGTACCATGTTAAATGCTCAGAGGTTAATTTTGAAGAAAAGTTAAACTCAAGCCAAGGATTAGGGTGTGGTCAGTGACACACTTACCTGGGCACAACATTTAAGACAGTGCCAAAAATCTCAGTAATCAAGATAAATAATATTTTAATGCAGTATTTTAAAAAATAAAAATCAATGAAAAAATCCGATAAACAAGATATCAAAATTTTAAATAAATTCAGGCTGTCTTACACACCGCATTATTGCTCAATGAAGAGTCTCAACCCAGGGCCAGAGAGTCTGAGGGTTGACAATGCTGTAAAAACAGATCAGGCAACACAGGAATTTATATAGTCAAATTTCATTAGATTGTGGAGCTATTATTGACTTTTCCATTTGGTTCAAATTTGAGAGGATATTTTGATAAATATAGATAGGGACACATATTTTTCCTTTTGCTTGGGGCTCCAGTATAGCATGGCAGCACTGTTCCAGCTTTAAGATATTTGTTAGATAAGGTAAAATTCAAAAGGGAACGCCAGCAAGCTGAATACTTAAAGATGCTAGTGAAAAATAGGGAGCGCTGGGCACAGGGGCCACTCCCTAAACTGCATTTAAAAATTGGCAGGGTGACTATGGAGAGGAATTTAGAAATATGTAAAATGATTGTAATCTGATGTCCCCATTTGCAAGATGATTTTATTCGCAATAGACACCAAGTGAAGGACTTAAGAAGCGACCTTGGAAGAAGATGTGTAGGAAAAGCTATTAAGCAAAAGTCATTCCCTAGGAAATAACATGCTAATTAACGTACTACCCAGGCTGCACACTTGAGAGTTTAAATGAACTCAAAAAGAGGAGAATACAAATGAATTAAATAAAGAAATTCTACATAACTCATGCAGTGATGTTATTGCTCATACTGTAAATACAGATTAGAAATGCAAAATAGAGAGATGGAACTGGATCAGCCTCCCTAAAGTGATCAATAATAAATTAATATTTTATCCTGAATCAATATCACCAAGGTTGGATCGTACTCCATTATAAGAGAAAATGTATCTACTAGCTTGCTGTCGTCAGAACTTGGAATTTTACATTTTCATCTGTTTTGAGTCAAAAGTTTTTGTAGATACTTTTTAAGGATTTAGTATTTATTTAAAAAATTTTTTATTGCAGTATAGTTGACACGCACTGTTACATTAGTTTCAGGGGCAGAACATAGTGATGTTACGCTCATCACAAGCGTGCCTACCATCTGTCACCAGACATTGCTATTACAATACCTATAGTCCCTACGCTATACCTTTTATCCTCAAAACTTACTCATTCCGTAACTAGTATTTATAATTATTATCATTTACTTATTAACCTCAAAGTATATTCTTCTTCAATGTTATTAGTTGCTTTGTTATAATAAAATGGGTAATACTTCAAACACATGTCTCTCCCGAGATCTCTGCAGCAGAGATTTTTTTTTAATTTTATTTTATTTTTTTTTATTCTTATGTTAATCCCCATACATTACATCATTAGTTCTAGATGAAGTGTTCCATGATTCATTGTTCGTGCACAACACCCAGTGCTCCATGCAGAACGTGCCCTCCTCAATACCCACCACCAGGC
>NW_027701604.1:0-344 GCF_054177405.1 Leptonychotes weddellii | reverse complement strand
TTTTTTTTTTTTACTTTTTTTCATTCATTTTTCAACAAACTTATCAATTCCTTTTTTAAAATCTTTTTTAATTTTCATCTTTACAGTCATATTCCATCCCTTCATTGTATTTACCCTTATTTTTGTATATATGTTTTTCTTTCTTTAAAACTTTGGGAGGCAATTTGTTCTAACAGACCAAAATACACCCAAAATCTAGTGTGTGGCTCTGTTCTATTCACCAACCTGATCATATTCTTTTTTATTTTTCCCCCTTTCTTTCCTCCCTGGTTTCAGGTCTCTTCTAATTTGTTTAGTGTATATTTTTCTGGGGTCATTGTTACCCTGTTAGCATTTTGTTCTCT
>NW_027701603.1:0-344 GCF_054177405.1 Leptonychotes weddellii | reverse complement strand
CAGCCACCAGCCCTGTCCACGGCCGCTGGCTGGTCCCTGCCTTTGTCTCTCTCCTTCCCACCTGCTGGGGCCTGTGAGCAGGTAATGGGCCCACCTTGAGGAGTGGTCTTCACAAATGGCCACTGTCTTCCTCTTGGCCCACCTGTTCATCCCTGTTGAGTTGTATGCCTGACTCTCTCTGTGGGTCTTGAGTTCTGAGTCTGCCTTATATAAACATATTACATTATTTTTGATAAATATTTTTTCCTATTACACTTAGAACTATTTTAAAATCAAGATCAGGGGCGCCTGGGTGGCTCAGTTGGTTAAGCGACTGCCTTCGGCTCAGGTCATGATCCTGGAGT
>NW_027701602.1:0-344 GCF_054177405.1 Leptonychotes weddellii | reverse complement strand
GTTTATGGCAACCGTGAGCTGAGAGCCCGCGCCTGGGCTCTGCCTCTGCCGCTGGCTTCCCTGCTCCGTTACCTGGGAGCTCTGCCACACTCAGGCACCCCCGGTCTTTCTGTGACCCCAAGGGTCCTGAGACCACACTGTCCCAGAGGGTTCCACCCCCCGCTTAGCCACCAGAGTGATGTCCCTCAGCGGAACAGACTTTTAAAAGTTATGATTTTGTGCTCCGTGGTTCTATCACTTGCCAGAAGTGGCCGACGGAGGCCCCTCCCCTGCCGTCTATCCTCCCGAATATCTCCTCGGATTCACTTCTCCGCACATCCTACCTTCCAGAAAGTGGTCGCTTT
>NW_027701601.1:0-344 GCF_054177405.1 Leptonychotes weddellii | reverse complement strand
TTGTATATTCAAGTCCATTATAAATTATAACATTACCATTTGGCTCTATGTGTTTCCTATCTTATTTGATGAAATATTTGAGTAAATTCCAATTCATTCTAAGTTGGATTATTTTGATGAAAGAATGTGATGAGAACTGTATTTATGGGTGATCCCAGGAAGCTGGAGGAGGGCATTGAGGGAAGTAAGACCTGGAAGACCAGGAAGCCATAACAGACTATGTTAGAGTCAGATTTATTTATGGCTAAGAAAAATGTGTTTTGTGTGTATTTGTGTGCGTGTCACACCACCAACATCACCACAAATATAGAAGATTTGTAAGAGGACTTATCTGTGCCTAATTC
>NW_027701600.1:0-344 GCF_054177405.1 Leptonychotes weddellii | reverse complement strand
GAGCAAGCAAGCACCAGTAGGGGAAGGGAGAGGGAGAAGCAGACTCCCCGCTGAGCAAGGAGCCCAATGCTGGGCTCGATCCCAGGACCCCGAGATCACGACCTGAGCCAAAGTCAGAACGCTTAACTGATTGAGCCACCCAGATGCCCCACGATAGGGTTTTTTTTTTTTTTTTATCTACTTTGCAGTTGATATATACCTAGGATGTTTATAATACTTGGCTATCATGCATAAACCTATTATGGGACATTATTATAAAATTCATTTGTGTAAATACATTTTTTTCTTGGTTAAAACTAGAGATATAATTTAAAATTCCTATTAATAAAACATGAGAGTTGTAG
>NW_027701599.1:0-344 GCF_054177405.1 Leptonychotes weddellii | reverse complement strand
TTCTGCTATTCCTGACATTTCCTACAGCTGTCAGTGGTATGGCTCCCTGGGGGTCACAGATCTCAGAAATTCTTTTTTTTTTTTTAAAGATTTATTTATTTATTTATTTGAGAGAGAGAGAATGAGAGACAGAGAGCATGAGAGGGAGGAGGGTCAGAGGGAGAAGCAGACTCCCTGCCGAGCAGGGAGCCCGATGCGGTACTCGATCCAGGGACTCCGGGATCATGACCTGAGCCGAAGGCAGTCGCTTAACCAACTGAGCCACCCAGGCGCCCCAATCTCAGAAATTCTTACCAGAAGTTCTTCAGCAGCTCCTCCTGTGAGTCACGGTGGGTTCTCTCTAA
>NW_027701598.1:0-344 GCF_054177405.1 Leptonychotes weddellii | reverse complement strand
GGGGGCATCAAATACCCCCCAGTCCCCCGACGCTGTCGTTCTGTGAGAGGCCGCTGAAGCTCTGGATCAGCACTGCCCAGCTCGGCGAAATTTCTAGGACTGAAGGCAACTGGGATCAGACCCCAACCCCAGCCCAAAGGGCCTGGTTGAGTAAATGTCTCCACGACGGTGACATAGCAAGGGGAGAGTGGGAATCCAAACAGTCCTCATGCGGGGCGCCTGGGTGACTCAGTCGTTAGATGTCTGCCTTCCGCTCAGGTCATGAGAAATAAATTTCTGGTTTTTATAAGCCACCTAGTCTATGCTACTTTATTATTGCAGCCTGAATGGACTAAGACACTTGT
>NW_027701597.1:0-344 GCF_054177405.1 Leptonychotes weddellii | reverse complement strand
CCCCCCCCCCCCCCCCCCCCCCCCCCCCCCCCCCCCCCCCCCCCCCCCCCCACAGGGAGTGAGGCAAATCAGAATAATCCCCAAGACTTTTCTGATAGAGATACTGTGAAAAATAGTCTTTTGCTTCACAGCATGTGAAAGAGTATAAAATTAGAACTGGTCATCTACCTATTTTGCAGTAGGAGAGAATGAAAGACAAATTTGGAGAGAGAGCAAAGAAAGACCCTGAGTGCTCTCTTGCCAGCGCTGAATCTTAATTTCTAGTCCTGAGTCTCTACTTCCTGTAGCTTTTCCTTCTAGTGAACTGCTGCAATATCCCTCCCAATAACATCAGCCGATATTTT
>NW_027701596.1:0-344 GCF_054177405.1 Leptonychotes weddellii | reverse complement strand
TCAACAATGTTATTTTCTTGACGACAGAGAACAGATTATATGGTTAGTAGTAAAAAATGAAAAACCAGGGGAAATCTGCTCTGAGCTATACACTTAGTCATATAAACCCATCTAAGAAATCTATACCTGCTTCCTTATTTACTACTTCATGGTTAGTCTTAAATGCCACTGTATATTATTTAGTTACTATATAAGTCTAATGGTCTCCTTAGTGTGAAAGAAAAATCCTGTGTAAAATCAGTAGTTTAATGAAAGAGAGAAATCTTATGTAAAATCTGTGGTTTCTTTTTGACTCTGTGGTTCTTGGCCTGGAGACCTATGTGATGGTGTTTGCAGTATTGTCC
>NW_027701595.1:0-344 GCF_054177405.1 Leptonychotes weddellii | reverse complement strand
GAGGTCCGCTGGCATGGAAGATGGATCTCCATCCCTTCCCTTTCAGTCTGGATGTATCTTTAGGTTCACAATGAGTCTCTTGTAGACAGCATATGGATGGGTCCTGTCTTTTTATCCAATCTGCAACCCTGTGCCGTTTTATGGGAGCATTTAGGCCGTTCACATTGAGTGTGATTATTGAAAGATATGAATTTATTGTCATCCTGTTGCCTGTGAAGACCCTGTTCTCATAGATTGTCCCTGTAAATTTCTGTTCTATATCACTCTTGGGGTCTTTTTCCTTTTATAGAATCCCCCTTAATATTTCTTGCAGGGCCGGCTTAGTGGTCACATATTCTTTCAGT
>NW_027701594.1:0-6319 GCF_054177405.1 Leptonychotes weddellii | reverse complement strand
ACTGTAAAGATGGAAATTATAAAAAATTTTATAAAAGGAATTGATAAGAAATTGTTTGAAAAAAGAAAGAAGAGAATTTAAAAAAAAAAAGAAAAAAAAGGGAGAGAATATGATCAGGCAGGGGAGTAGAAAAAACCATACACTAGATAATTAGGGTATATTTTGATCTGTTAGAAGAAACTCTCAAAATTTTAAAGAGAACAACTTATATATATATATGCCAAAAATAAGGGTAACTACTATGAAGGGATAGAATATGACTCTAAAAATGAAAAATAAAAATGTTTTTTAAAAAAGGGATTGATAAAATGTTGGTTGAAGAAGGGAAAAAGAAAAATTCAAAAAAAAAAAAAGTTAAAAAAAAATACTAACTTTGAAAGACTACAGAATCATGGTAAAAAAGCCATGGATTCTATGTGCAGTATTCCCCTAGCACTGGAATTTTGCCATTCTCATTGATCACTAAACTTGGTCTTGTCTGGCTGTTCTCGCTGATCTTCTGGGGGAGGGGCCTGTTGCTGTGGTTCCCAAATGTCTTTGCCGGAGGCAGAATTGCCCCGCCCTTGCCCCCTCCTGGCAAAGTAATCTGCTCGGGCTTGCTCTCCGGGGCTTTTGTTCCACAGCGGAACCGACTTCTAAAAGTTCCGATATTGTGCTCTGCGGCTCTATCACTTGCCAGTAGCAGCTGATGGAGGCCCCTTCCCCGCCATCTATCCTCCCGAATATCGCCTCGGATTCACTTCTCCGCACGTCCTACCTTCCAGAAAGTGGTCGCTTTTCTGTTGAGAGAGTTGTTGCTCTTCTTTTCTTCGATCTCCTGTTGAGTTTGTAGGTGTTCAGAATGGTTTGATCCCTATCCAGCTGAATTCCTGAGACCAGACGAAATCTAGGTCTCCTATTCCTCCGCCATCTTGACAATGGTGCATTTTTAAATATACTGTGGAATTTTACTTCCTATTATTTTATTTAATATTTTATATCTATGTTCCTAAATGAGCTTTTAATAATATTTTCTGTTCTTGTTCTGTTCTTGTTTTATCCTACCTTCATAAAATGAATTGGGTAACGTTCCCTATTTATGTTCAATTTTAATTCTCTATAATGCATCATAAAATTGGAAATTAACTGCACTTTGGAGATTTGGTACAATGTGGTTTAAAATAATATATATTCAGTGACTTCTGCAGGGGCATAGGGATTTTTAAAAACTGTTGAATTTCTTCAAGTGCAGTTTTAAAAAAGTTATGCTAGTTTTTCCTGAACAAATTTGCTAACAAATATTTGTTCATAAAAAGTCAATTTTTCTATGTTTCAAATTTATAGTCACATGTTTATTCAAATTCATAATATTTTCTAATGTTTAAACCCTTATACTTCAATCTCTTTTATAACTATTCCTTTTTATACCCTTCATAATTTTAATTGTTATAATTATGATAAAGCTAATAAAATAGATTTTTATGGAAAGCAGTGGAATATTGATGAATTCCTGAAGTTCACACTAATTAATGCCATCAACTTTATTTAAAAAAAAATCACTTTTGTATCTATCCTCATTAGTGTTCCTTAGTTTTCTCTCTTGTCCACTTATATATACATTTAATGTTTTTTAATGTATTTAAGTTTTTCTTATAGTCCTTTACTTATCTTATTGGCATATAAGATGAGCCAACAAAAGGAACTTCAAAACATATGAAAAAAATTCTAATGCTAAGAAAGACGACAATCAAAATGAATACTCGGAATAGTAAGTTAATATTACAGAATTGTCTGAAAGCTTTTGAATGTGTTTATTCATTTTTTAAAAGTTTCATAAAACTTTTATATATATATATAAATATATATATATATAAATATATGTATATATATATATAGCTTTGTTATGGAAACAATTTCTTTTAAAAACTTAAGTTGATTTTGGGGCTCCTGGGTGGCTCAGTTGGTTGAGCATTTGATTCCTGGTTTCAGTTCAGATCATGATCTCATCGTTGTGGGATCCAGCCCCCCATGGGGCTCTGTGCTCAGCTGGCAGTCTGCTTGAAGATTCTCTCCCTCTGCCCTCCCCCCAACTTGCAAGTGCTCTCTCTTGCTCTTTCTCTCAAAATAAATAACCAAATCTTTAAAAAAAAAACTTAAATTTATCTTTATTATTTTAGTTACATCTTAAAATTTTTCACATGTAGTACATTCATCACTGTTTAGTTTAAGAAGACCTTATAATTTCCATTGTGATTTCTTCTTTAATATGCTAGTTATTTAAGAGTGTATCTTAGTTTCCAAATGTATGCTTATAATATATAAAATTATATTTCCTTTTATTACTGAGGATTACACAGGATTAGATGATCACAGTTGAAGCATACAAATCAGATAACTTACCTAGTATCAATCTTTCCTAAATAATTTCAAAGACATAGCTAGTCAAAAGATTCAGACAAAGAAGAGAGCTCATGAAGACAAAGATTGCTTCTCTGGTCCTTCTTTTCCAGTCAGGCATACTCTTGTGGCCCAGATTCAGTAAGTCTTTAAGTGAGGGTTGTTTGACTTCTCAAACAGTAAGAAGTATTTTAATTGTGAAATATTTTTTCTAAGCTTTATTTATTTATTTGAGAGAGAGAGAGCGAGCAGGGGTTGGGGGGGGAGGGTTCAGAGGAAGAGGAAGAGAGAGAATCCCCAGGCAGATTCCCTGCTAAGCTCAGAGCCGGACATAGGCCAGGACCCTGAGATCAGGAGCTGGACCAAAATCATGAGTTGCCTGGCCAACTTACTGAGCCACCCAGGTGCACTGTGAAGTATTTTTATATCTCTAACATCTCCGTTCCAGAAAGTTACATAGTTTCATAAGTCCCAGTTTCTATTTACTACAGGAAATCCTTCTAAAGCACTTCAGGGACTAGGTCTCTTCCTCTCAACAAATATTATCCTGGAATTTATGTAAATGGAATTTTACAGTAGGTAGTCTTTTATGTTTGGCTTCTTTTACTTAGTACAACAGTTTTGCCAGTCTTCCCTGTGGTTACATATTATTGTTTTCTTTGAATTGCTTCTTCACAAGATAGAGTCTTAGTTATTATGTTTTCAACCATATTATTTTTCAACCATATTTCATTCCATTCTTCTGTGACATCTATTACATGTGAATTGAAGTAATTCAATCTCTATAGCATATGCAGTAATTGTTCATGTAGAAAACTATATGTGTTTTTTCTTGATATATCAGTGTTGTGTTCTAAGTAAATTTCTCTGTAATATTTTCTAAATCACTACTTTTGGATTTGACACTATAGAGATAGAATTATCATGTCATATATTTTTTTCAATGGTGATATTTTCATTCAAAATTTTCTAATTGTTTCCCATATCCAGCATCTCTTGTTTCACTTCTGCCTATTTTCTTACTTTTAAAATTTTTATGAAACTTTTAAAAAATGAATAAACACATTCAAAAGCTTTCAGACAGTTCTGTAATATTAACTTACTATTCCGAGTGTTCATTTTGATTGTCGTCTTTCTTAGCATTAGAATTTTTTTCATATGTTTTGAAGTTCCTTTAGTTGGCTCATTTTTTTTTCTACTTTTAACTTTCTTATTCTTTTTCTCTATCCCCTCTTTCTTATTTAGATTTTTCTGCAACCCATTGTCCAGGCCCGCCAATTTACAACACTTTTTAAAATGTGTCTTTGAGTTCATTCTTTCTTTTGATATCACAGATATAGTTACCTATTTAATCAACTGTTTGGTTCATATTTTTGGAATGAGGCTGTCTCTATGTATTTTTATCTCTGCAAACATTGAGCTTTTTTTAAGCAATAATCACTGTGATTGGGCTGGATGTTTTATTCAACATCCATTCCTGAAGTAGGGGCAGAGAAGGCAAGTCCTGCTCTAACCTCAGTATGCAAGCATTGAGCTTAATTCTGCTCTCTCACCTATAAAGTACTTTCAGTAACTGTTACCTCCATAAAGTTAATATCCTAGCCAACACTTCCTCACAAGGAGCCCAACATGACTATGAATTCATATCTGCTATACTTTTCTATTTTCTTCTAATTTACTTAGTTGTTGACCCTGTCTTAAAGCCCAATATGTATTTTTGGCTGTAAGCATTTTTAAATTTATCTATCACTGATATATATTTGGAGCAGAACATGTGCATCAGAGCATGAACTTGTTTAGCTTTGTTGACTTTAAGTCCCACTACATAAAAATTAAAAATTTCCCTACCAGAAAACCATAGATTACTTTTCCTTGAGCTTTAATATAGAATTTCTGGTTCAGGTAAAGGCATCTAAAATTAAATTAACCATGCTACTGACATTTAATACTTCTTTGAAACCAAGTTATAGGACTTTCTACACTCATTATTCCTTTTATTTTTTCAGTCACAACAATTGAATCTCACATGGGCTATGTGGTTTTCTTTGTTTGTTTGCTTTTCTTAGGAGCATAAGCTCTTGCTTCAGAGAAGAAAAACTAAAAGGAATTCTGGACTTTCCTAGGTGGGTCTACATGCTATCAAATCAACCATATCTATTAGCATTCTAGACAGAGTTGAGCCTATTGCAGAACCAAAGCAAATAATACTTGGCAATTAATGTCTTTGTAATTCTTGAGTGTAGGGCAAGAAGATCTATATTCTGTGGAAATCTCTCTTATGAGAAGGGAAGAGATATATGATATTGAATACTACAAAATAATTCAAATCCTGGAATTTTTATAGTCAGATAAGAAAGAGAATTTCAGTTTTCTATTGTGGACAGAATTTGAAATGAACAGAATTTTTTTTTTGAGAGAAAGGGGGAGTTGGGGGGAGCGGGGAAAGAGCAGAGGGAGAGGGAGAGAGAGAATCTTAAGCAGGCGCTACATCTAGCATGGAGCCTGATATGGGGCTCAATCTAATCACCCTGAGATCATGACCTGAGCCCAAATCAAGAGTCAGGTGCTTAACCAACTGAGCCACCCAGGCACCCCCCAAAAAGTTTTTTTTAAGTTATTTGGTTTATAAAAATTTCATAGAGCAATTGGAATGAATGCTTATTTCTGCATTGATTAAACACATATTTTTGGTCTCAGTAAAAGTGCAGTTGGTACATTACATCCATCTGAGTTTGCTTTCCTGTGCCATAATTGAAGAGGAGGTTTTTTAGTATGCTTCCTGTAAACATTTTTTTATTTTAATACTTCTATAAAAATTCTATAATTCTGCATAGAAGGAAATAAATGTATCTTGAGTACAATAAAAAATTTCAGAAGTACACTTAGAAAAGTAAACATAATTTTTAATGCTCAAATGTTTTAAATGAAAATAATTGTTCTTAAAATTGACTCCAGGATTCTCTTCTAAAGAACTTTAGTACAATTAATTGGGTTCTCTTTCTCACATGAAGAAGATGGCTTATGAGTTGCATATGAAGTAACGAATTACCCAAAGTAAACTACTTGCCATGTCTATACAGTGCATAGAGACTGGCAATTATTGGTGAAATGTATGTGGTATGTACAGACAATCTAGAGTATTCTAGGCAAGACTTTTTTTTTTAATAATATCTTTTCATGTATTTGGGTAAAAGTGGAAACAGGAGAGCAGAGTTGGTGATGGTGATGATTACAACTTATTTAGTTGTCAGTTATATCTCTGCAATACTGGGCAGAAAATTCTAGGGAATTTGAAAATACAGATACTACTTGTTTTCTATTACTGTTGATATTCATCATCATTGTAAAAACATTTAAGTAGGAAAATAAAATCTTACATTTATATGGAGTTTTCAGAAACGCTAATATTTTGACAATGCTTCATATACATCCTATAATATAATGCTTTATATACATATATCACCAAAGGGTAGAACATTGTCCTGAACAATGAAGTGGGTGCTTACTAGACATGATTAACTGTACTGTGAGTATCTATGCTATCACTTTAGGTCTGTTTGCTTAAAATTTCCCTTTTCATTCTGGTCAGCTTAAAAAATGATTAAATTTTAACACTCAAATACTTTTATTAATGTCTCCCTCATACAGAAAAAATCACTGCTTCTTTTTTGTCTCCAGTTAACCATAAATGATTCCCCTGGAAAAAATGGAACAGTTTTTGAAGACAAAGACCATTTCCTCTGTTGCATCCACAGCATGGCTATTGGCACAGTAGATTGTTAGTAATAGGGAGATAAGTCATAAAACATATCTTTTTTGTTTCACTTTATCCTTATGACCAATAGGCAGTGACATTTTGGGTGAGGAATAGCTATATATTCAGAGTTGATTAAATGGTAATTTAAAAAGGATCTGTTGCTGATTAAAGGTAAACCAAATACTG
>NW_027701593.1:0-344 GCF_054177405.1 Leptonychotes weddellii | reverse complement strand
TGTACGTATACACTATCTATTCTTGTTTATTGTTTTTATATTTGTTATGTATAAACAAATAGAGATTTTAAATCATTTCTGTCTAAAATTATATGTGGTGTACAATCTTGTTATCTTTCCAGTAATGGTGAAGGAGCTGGCAATTTTCATATAAATGGACACAGCTGGCATTATATATCCACAAGAAATTAATATCTTACAATATACAACTAATGATTCTTGTTCAACAAATATTGCTTTAATGGGTCTCATATTTTTAATCTGTGGTGAATTATGGAGTTGTAAATTCCTCAATTTTGACCTAATCCAGGATCTTAGATCTATGTCCAATGTCAGGGACTGTG
>NW_027701592.1:0-344 GCF_054177405.1 Leptonychotes weddellii | reverse complement strand
TTATATGCAAACAATGACTCATGGAACACTACAACAAAAACTAATGATGTAATGTATGGTGATTAACATAATAGAATAAAATTAAAAAAAAGACAGAATGATGGAGTTTTTAAATATATATATATATTATTATTTTATCAATTCCATGAAGAACCAATATAATGAGACTAAAATTTTTCAGCTCCATTGTAGTAAAACTGACAAATAAAATTGTAAGATATTTAAAAAATAATAATAATAAAAGTTAGTTTTATAATAAGGAAGGGAAAACAGGGCCTATCTTGGAGTTGACAACTGCATTGCTTTTTATAACAGGCTGGTTTTTGCTACAAGACAGAGAAGAG
>NW_027701591.1:0-344 GCF_054177405.1 Leptonychotes weddellii | reverse complement strand
TTCAAATGCCATCAGCCATATTCTGGCTGTAAAGCAGGTCTGAATAATTTTAAGAGGGTAGAAACTGTACAAAGTTGTATATTTGGTCCAATTAATTAAAATAATTAATCATATTAATTAAAATGTTGATTGTTTTAAATTAAGCAATAAAAATAGAAATCAATAACAGAAATATACCTGGACAAAAAAAAAAAAAAGAAAAAAGAAAGCTATCTGGACAAATGTCCAAATATTTGGACATTAAACAGAATGCTTATCAATATTCCTGAGACAAAGATGAAATCACAACACATCAAAATGTGTGTAACGTAGCTAAAGCAGAGTGAAATTCATTGTATAACATT
>NW_027701590.1:0-344 GCF_054177405.1 Leptonychotes weddellii | reverse complement strand
TTTCCTTTCCAAGAGTTTTTGATCCAAGCATCTCTTTATGAACCAATCACAGTGTTGTGACAATGTCAGGATTTCCTCTCTCCTTTTACAAAAGAGGGAAGTTCTCACAGAGCCAACCATGGAAAAGGCATTATCAGTACAGATGTCAACATGATTCCTCCAAAACCGATGCTTTGCTTTAAGACACGAAGACAAAATAGAAAGTACATCTTGGCTTTGGCTTGTTTGAGCAGCTTTTTGAAGCTGACTGTATTTCTTGGATTTTGTCATTATTTACAAACCTTATAAATGACACAATTGGTGTCAAGCTAGATGAAGAAGCTGTTTTGTTTTTGTTTTTTTTT
>NW_027701589.1:0-344 GCF_054177405.1 Leptonychotes weddellii | reverse complement strand
GGGGGGGGGGGGGGCGGCGGGGACGCGCTGGGGAGACCCCGCCCACAAGCCGAGCTGGAGCAGGACGCGTGGGTTTCCGATGCAGCCTCTGCCAGGTCCCCAGGCCTGGGGGACACCCCCTCCCAGGGGTCCTGGGGATGGGGCGATTCCAGAGGCCTCCCTGCTCCCCACCAGGTGTTTGAGTTCGGCCACACTAACCGCACGACGGAGTTCACCAACCTGAACGAGCACAGCTCCCGCTCGCACGCCCTGCTCATCGTGACGGTGCGCGGAGTGGACTGCAGCACTGGCCTCCGCACCACGGGTGAGCGAGGCCGGGGGCGCCCGGCCGGAGGAGCCCTGGC
>NW_027701588.1:0-344 GCF_054177405.1 Leptonychotes weddellii | reverse complement strand
TAATCCAAGCGATAGCCATATCGCTTCCGGTGTAACTCAATATATTCATTTTGTGGGCGCCTGGGTGGCTCAGTTGGTTAAGCGACTGCCTTCGGCTCAGGTCATGATCCCGGAGTCCCGGGATCAAGTCCCACATCGGGCTCCCTGCTCGGCAGGGAGTCTGCTTCTCCCTCTAACCCTCCCCCCTCTTGCGCTCTCTCTCTCACTCTCTCTCTCTCAAATAAATAAATAAAATCTTTGGAAAAAAAAAATATATTCATTTTGTGGCATGGTGATGGCCGCAGAGCCATTGGGTGCAGCTGCCTGGGAGCCAAGAAGCTCTCAATTTTCGGGTCTCCCAGACC